>NW_004524887.1:952793-965220 GCF_000260255.1 Octodon degus | reverse complement strand
TATATATATATGCTCATTAAGGAGATTCATGTAATAACAAAGTTTCTAATGCTTTGAGAATCTTTTTTTAGTTAAATAATGTTTGTGAGGTGTTAGACTTATCCTAATAGTAAACAAGGTAGCACTGCATCATTGTCATCATTAAAACTTAGGTAATCTACAGAAATAAAATATTCAAACTACTTCTTGTCATTACTTGTTCGGGAATACAGAGCAATTGGTCAGATTATGTAGCAATTGGGGGTTCAGTTATCCCAAAGACCAATAAGGAACAGGTCCAGGGTCATTTTTTCTAAGGACAGTTAGGAAAGGGCTTCCAAAGAAGTGTCCCCTAAATCAAAGTATCAGTCCCTGAGATAAATTGGAAAGTAAAGACTCAGGGATTTAAATAAAGTTCACTCACTGGTAAAACATTAAGAATACTGACATGCATGAGGCACTTGTTTCTGGCACTGGGGACTCTGGAGAGTGATTTGTTTCATGGATATACAGATACATCAGAGCAAGGAGGCAGCGGAAATGGTCCCTGCTCTCGAGAAGCTTATGATTTTCTGGGAGGAAGAGGCCTCAAATAAAGAATCACGCAAATAAATTGCAAATTACAACTTGCGATCATTGCAATGAAGAAATTGCAGTGGAGTTAGAGAGCACAGAATTGCCACCTATTTAAATTTAGCCAACAGAGGAGGGCCCCTGAGTAAATGACAATCAGCAGAAACTTTGAAGTTTGAACAGAAATCGGCTAGGCAAACCAAGGAAGGAAGAGATTTGGGGCAGAAATGAGGCCAGGAATTTGCATGTGGCCCAACGTCTGACTGTTGGCATTCCAGACATGGGGCGAGAGGATCAGGATATAGTCATCAATCGACAAAGTTCCTTTGGCAGAAAGCTGAATCCTTGATTTCAGGGCCTGGCCAGAGCCAGTCATAAGACCTGGGCACTTGGCTCAGGCAAGATTCAGTGAGAAGGGCAGTGAAAGGTGAGCACTAAGCCAAACAGCAAGAATCTTGGAACAGGAACTGAGAATTTGGCTCAGGTTTTAGGACTAGGTGAAGCCAGAGAAAAAAGTATAAGCTTGTTGTTTTATTGCTCGACCCAGAACCTACAGGCACAAGCTGAGTGGAAAAGGCAATGTGTAATGGCTGGGATGGCAGGACTGAGGCTGGCAGTCAGGTGAGTGAAGACTACTTACTGGGCCTTTTGTCCTTGGAAGATACTGCTTTTCTCAGCTCTAATTTTTTTCAGATTGTAGAATGGTAATGTCACTCGTTACCTGAGAATTGTGAAAGGCACAAGCATGACAATGTCTATAATGTGTTTACGTCACTACTAGGCAGACTATATTCATTTAGTTCATATTTATTTGGGCAATAACATGATGATAACTTCATACCTAATAAAATGTATGGTCTTAATAACTGGCAGTTTCACTGCCACTTAGAGGTTAGTCTGAGTCGTCTACTTATTGCTCAATATATAATTATATTTTATAGTTCTGAGGCTCCCTACAATGAAATCTCCAGGTTGGGTGTGTGAAGAGATTACTATGCATCGTGCTCACTTACATACAGAATCCAGGGCATGCTCAATTAAGATTGGACTGGTGAATGATCAATTACCATATAATTTCAAATATTTGAAAGTCATCATCATAATTAAATGACAAAATAGTGAGCATAAAAGAATTTTAATTTTTTTGTAATCTATGCTCTTTAAGTGGTTAATAAACTGAATTCTAATTTTCTGCATTTAAAAAATTCTCTTAGCTATAAGTTTACATGTTTTAATTAGAAAACTATTCTGACAGTTCCAGGAAAGGAAACATTTTTTCTGTTTAAAGCATTTCTACCACTTTAGCTGAACAATTTATCTAGAATGATTTTCCCTTTACAAGGAATAGTAGACAATTAGAAGCACAGTACAGTAAATTTTCTGCCTTATGGATCCAAGCCAAGAACTATCCAACTTTTGTGCTTTATAAGCAATTCGAACTAAAATGAGTAACTGGTAAATCATAAAAGACTGCTCTGAGCTGCTATTACCATAGAGTACATTTCCGGCTTTCTTGGAAGCATGAGAACAAAATTGAGAAAGAGGCCTCCGTCTGATTGAAGCTGGGGATGCTGCTTGCATTGTGCTTCACTTTATGAAGAATGGAAGTTATTTTATTTGCTATAAATATAATGAAGGTATCACTCCTTTTTAAAAAAATATAACCTGAAAAATCTGTGGCCAATATACATGGCTAGAGATGAACATGTTGGCATAACCTTAGACATCTCTGAGTCTAGCTCGATCCTAAGAGGCTATCTTAGTTATTTTCTCATTGCTGAGACAAATTCCTGGCACCCAAATTAAAGGAAGAAAGAATTATTTAGCTCATAGCTCATAGGGGTTTTCATCCACAATTGGCTGACTTCAAAGCAGGGTAGCATGGCAGACAGGCATCGCTAAGGAGAAACAGTTCATGGTTGGAAGAAGGTAACAAAGCAACAAGGGATGACCACAGCTCTTTCTGTCCTTTATGTCTTATCCAGGCTATTTAGGGCAGGTAGCACTCACACCCTTAATCCTTGTGCCCTTGATCCTAGAATTGTACCCTGAATCAATTCCATCTTCACACACTGTCCATTCAGCTACCTCTAAAAAAGCCCCACATATGACCACATGAGGGTCTGAATGGATACTTAAGCCATAACAGAGACTGTTCTGGAAATCACAATGGAAAGACTATAGATTTTTCTCATAGCAAGTATGTCTATAAAAAATACTGAAAACTCACCTTAGCTTATCCTCCAGAATATAGGAGTATTGGTAGGTCCAATCCAGGAGTTGTTGTGAATGCCTATGCTTATATGAGTCACATATATATCTATATCTATCTGTTTGTCTATATATAAAAATACATATTTATATCATGGATGATATATGATATATATACTATATGATATACATGCAATATATGCAACATATATATACTCACATGATACATAAGATATATATATATATATGCACACACACATATAAGCATTTAGGTTGGGAATAAATTAATGACAAGTTTGCAAAGTACTCTGTTGTTCAGATATTTCTTTCTTTCTTAGGCAGCCCCTGTGCTCTGCGTAGTAAGCATGCGCTTTAGTCCGCTGAGCTATCTGGCTGGCCCTATTGTTCAGATATTTCTATTGACAAAATCTGGATGAGATTATTCTATTTATATTGGGAGTAAAAGCATTGTTTTACCATATTTAACACTTCTTAAATATAAAAAGCATCCACAATTTACACAGTTAACTTGAAATATTTCAGCCAATTATATAGCTATATAAATGTTATGCGGGTTTAACTTCTGTCTAGGACCTAAGCAATAGTTTTCCTTTGACAAATATATATCACATAACTTATTCATGTATTCAAAACTATTCACTGAGGACAAGCATATTCCTAAGCACTGTGCTTGGTACTAAATACACCACCAAATACATAGACAGCCCTATACTTGGATGGGAGACAGACAGGAATGGAATATAGTGCTACTGTAGCCTGCTGCACTTCCCTTCCCTCCCCAGAAGATCACAGTGGAGCAGCTGTGATGGAAGCGGGCGCAGGAGCCCATCTTCTTCTCACTGAGTTCTCTGCATACTTCTGATGGCTCTGCAGGTCTAGTCTGAAAACCACATTTATAGATTCCCGTTCTGCATAGAAAACTTAATGAAGACCCTTTGTCCTGCAGGATGCCATGCTGCCTAAATCGATTGCAGATCTTGCTGCTTATCTCACCACACTGGCCACATGCCAAAAGCATGGAGCTTCATTCTGACCAACTTAAAGCCACATACTTCGCTCATTACAGTACAGGACATGATGTACTTATTGACGTGGCTTGGGCTGGAAAATATGCCAACAGGAATGCTCTTATAGAAAATAGAAAACCATCAGAAAGAAATGCATGCAAATAAAACATTTCAATACACACACACACACACAAAAAAAAAAAAAAAAAAACATAGAGTCCTGTCAGCCAGATACTCTGAACATGCCAAAGTATTCTAAACTTGCAGTGTTAGCTAATAAGACAGATGACCGTACCTTAGTCTGGAGAGATTAGTGGAGCACGGGCATATTTTTTCTGTTTTATATGACTACAGTTTTCTAATGCTTTTTCCCTGTCCAAGAGGTTCATGCATTTCGGGAACCTAAGAATCTGCTTTGTATAACTAAAGTAACAAAGCCTAAATATTAAAGCCCTATAGTTTTAAGAATCTCTGCTGAACAATGTATTTGGTGGGGGGGGGACACTAGTGCCACTAAGCTGTGGAAATAGCTCAGTGGCTTAAGTGCCTGCCTGACAAGCACGAGGTCCTGAGTTCAATCCCTGTGACTGCAAAAATATGTAAATATAAATAAATAAAGCTGGTGCCCCTGAATCTGTGTATAAATGAAACTTACAAGTAGCTTCTCAGATCTGCAGCAATGGGTCCTGTATTTTAAGAAAAAAATACTTTGTACCCCCTCAGTTATTATTTTATGAAAGAATTGTGATAGGAATGAACAAAGTCAATGTGGGCTTTGGGTCATAAAAATATATGAGGAAGTGAAAAATTATACTGGCTACTACATATTTGTTATATATTAAATTCCTTTTAAAAAGCTACATCTGTGTTCATTCACACTCATTTCAATGTTAGAGCAGTGCCATGGGATAAACACACTTGTAGCTGAAATTCTATAGATCGTAAAGCACCTTGCCCCAGATCACACAGCTATGGATAACGGAGCTGGGATTTGAAGCCCAGCAGTCAGAGCACGATGTTGGCAAAGCCACACATGCAGGTGAGGGAAGAGCTAGGTATAGACTCAGAGAAAAATGGCCTTGGGAGGAAAGAGAGTAGGGACTTTGAAAGCAGTGGAGGGAATGGTTCACTGAGGAAATCCCTGTCTAGGATGACTAAAACTGGAAATAAAAATAATAGTCACATTGCTGCTTTAGATCTATTTTTAGACATAGATGCTGGATAAGTTATAAATAAATTATAAACAACCATGAAGCTTTTGAAGGGAACATTACAGATTCTGGCCAAAGTTTGGCTCTTGTGGCTTCCAGGAAAGCATTTTGCCCTGAAAATGGGTTGTGCTTCTTTCTGGGCACCAGGAAATGATGGGAACCAAGAAGAAGATGTGGATGATGAGTAGGAACAAGTTGGAAGCAAAACCTTTAGAGTCCCTGGGGGTCCTTCATACTGAACCACATCTGTAGCCCTTATTTTGAGTAGGATCTCACCATGTCACCCAGGTTGCTCTCAGACTTGCAATCGCCCTGCCTCAGCCTCCCAAGAGAGCTGAGATTTCAGGCATGCACTGCCATACCCAGCTGGGCCAGCAAATCACTTAGAAGGTAGAAATCAAATTTACCAGATGGCAAAAGCCAATATAGCAGGGATAATGCTAACAGTACCTGGAAATGAGATGAACACTGCCTCAGACAGGAAGCATCTTGCATGCTGGACCAAGAGCCAATGCCACATCCCAGGGTAGAGTCATTTTGCTGAAGCCTTTGAGTAGCATGCACGCCTAGACAGCCAAGGAGAGAAACGTGTAGCAAAGCCTGCTTTTGCAAGCACCCGGGCTTCTGCAATCCTGAGGTCACCCTGAACCTGGCCAGAGAAGAGGCTGGACTCAAGAGAAATGTGAGCTCCAGCTCTGGCCACAGAGATTCTGATGCAGCTGAAAGTTGAGGAAATGAAGGATCTGGAGAATGTGATGGAGACTGTAAAACACCTATGGTAATTTTATCCCTGTCATTTGCCCAAGTGGTATTGGATTTTTGTCTTTAAGTTTTTGTACACACAGATAGTTAAATCCCTGTGTTCTTTTTTCATTAAATTTATTGATACAGTTTAGATATACATAATGATCATATTCATTAAAGAGAATTTGTAACTGTATATATTTTGATTTCTCTTTTTTCCCCAACCCCATCACCTCCTTTTAATCCCTCTTATCCTCCTGATTTAAAAAGCTTTATTTCTATTTTATCCTTTTTACCCCTTTTCTCTACCTTTCCTTCTCCTTCCCCCCACCCCAGTTTCTCTTTCCTTTTGAACAATTTCTTCCTATTTCACAACATCTATTATACAATTTGGTCCTTAATTACTCTTCTAGTTTCTCACACCAGGGAGACAATGCAATATTTACACATGTATCCAGTTTGTTTCACTTAAGGGTATATATAGGCTCAAGGTGCATCTATTTACCTAGAAATGTGTCAAGTTTATCTTTCTATATGGTTGGGTAGTAGTCCATTGTATAAAAAGCTACACGTCTTTTTGCTAATCCATTTTTTAGTTGAGGGGCACTTGGGTTGTTTCCAGAGTTTAGCTATTAAAGTCTTCCCTGCTACATGGGTGTTCATATATCTCTGTGGTATGCTGCTTTTAATTCTTCTGAGCTATCATCAAGAAAATCAACCAAAAACAAATGCTGGTGAGGCTCTAGGAAAAGGGACTCCTCTACACTGTTGTTGGGAGTATAGACTGGTACAACTACTGTTGAAATTAGTTTGAAGAGTCCTCAAAAAACAGGGATTAGAGGTCCCATTTAACCCTATGTTCTTTTTTTTTCTTTTCAAAGTTTTACTGATAAACATATAGCAATGAGACAGTTTCAAATCAAATCGGAAGTACAGTTTCAACAAATAATACACTGCATATATTCTTCTTAGTGGTTAATTGCTGTACAAGATGCAGACTTGTGATCCTACTTACAAACACCATTAGAAAAAATCATTCTATTCATTAAGAGAATGCAACTATATATCTATCCCAACCACTTTGAATACACAGATACAAAATGGTCATTCATAGTTATATCCCAATTTTTTTAAGTTCCGTTGTTGAATATTATAGGTGTGTAAACTCAGCAAAATATTCTAAAGAGTCCAGTAGCCCATAATAGCATTGGATCTTCTGTTTAACTGGCAATGTCAGAAATTGTTGACCTGAGTCCCCCACAGTAACCCTATGTTCTTAAGCATTTGTCTTGCCATAGTATATAGGAATCTACAAGGTTGGAAGGACTACCAAAGAAGAGAGCGGGAGCAACAGTGATCCACAAGATAAATGTTGATGTTTTCCTTAGGATGTCAAAAAGAACAAGCTTAGCTTGGGTAGGTAGGAAGCTGTATCACTCAGTGATTACTATAGAAACAGATATAATATAAGATATGCACAGGTATAAGAAATTACAAGGTAGGTTGAAGATAGTCAGACACAGAGCAGATGAGGAAGCATGCAGAGGGCATCCGCATGCTGCAGATGGAAGGTTTCAGTCCAAGCTCTGGAGCTCACTGCAGTGTCCTGTGCAAGTCCAAATAGGGAGCTCAGTGGGTCTGAAATGGAAGGCTGAAGAGTCTATGCCAGAAGCCTGAAGGAATCGAAGTGAAAGCTGAAGAGGATGAGCTAGAAGCTGAGAGGACATCTAAGCCAAAAGCGAAGGCTGGCGCTCCTGTGAGAGTGCCTGTCCAGGGGAGGAGCCACCCCAGGGCAGGTTTTCCACACCCTAGAGTGCAGAACTGCTGAGTCAGTGTAGCTAACTAAACTTCCAAACTTCTCAAATTGAGGCCCCTTTCCAATTTCACATTCTCTAAGTCTCGAATTTCCTGAGTTCACAGAGGCAGTAGTAACCCAGTGACCTAGGGAGACAGGACTGCCAATTCATGTGCTTATGGGGTTGTACTGGGGCAAATGTCAGCCATTTCCGACCTGCATTTTCAGGTTCATCTGGCTCCCACTGCCAAAGACCTCAATTTTCATGCTCAGGGTTCCTGGTTGATGGGCTTGGTCTTCCTGTCCTTGAGCTTGAGCTCTCCTCTGGGATTGGATACCTACTCTGCTCACTTCCTACCACTCTAGGGCTCATCCTATTCACAACATTCACAAATGAAGCCTGTTCTAGAGTCTGTGGCTTGGCACAGAGCTTTAATGGCCCTTAGACCTCAGCCTGGAGTTTTCATGCAGCAATGGGCTCACTGGAGCCATATGCAGCACACTGCATGTTACCTCTATTTTTTAAAATAATTTTATTGAGAAACAAATAGCATTGAGGCAATTTCAAAACAGATTAGTAGGACAGTTTCAATAATTAATACATTCCATATTGTTGTCTTCTTAGTGGTTATTCATAGTACAAGATCCAGGCATGATATCCTGTCCACAAACAGTATTAGTACAAATCTTTCTATTCATTGAACTAAGAGAAAATAGCTGTATATATCTATCTGACCTTGTCAGATACAAAAGTTACACTTCTTGCTCTATAGGTCTTGCTTTGTCTTGGTCTTAACCATCCAGCAGAAAAGTATGAAAGTGAAGTATAAAAAGTAAAGCCGTATTAATATGCTGAGCTGTAAAAGGCTCAAGTCAACAACTTCTGACATTGCCAGCCCTACAGATAACCCACTACTATTATGGACTACTGGACTATATTGGATGATTTTGCTGAATTTACACACCTACAATATTTAAAGAGCAATGGAATATCCATCTCTGACAAAACTAAACAAAAAAGGGGGATATAAATGAAGGACCATTTTGTATCCGTACATTACCTCTATTTGTGACAGAAAAATATTCCACGGACACGCACTGACATCAACTCTATATTTTCCCTCCACAGATTTCCTCCTTGACTCCTTATTTCTTGTAGTCTCTCTGGTTTGCCTCACCCAGCTCTTGAGCCGTCTTTGACTCCTACTGTAGTCTTTATGTTCAGGGTTGAGCCCATCACTGCTTTTCCAGACACCATTGCTATGGTTAAGGGAAATAACATCAACAGAAACCAGTTGTGTGCCAGGTACTTTAGTTCTCTTTAACTATGTCATTTTATAAATGTAGAATCTTGAAAACTTTGTGTATTTTGGCCCTACAACTATCAAATGCTACCTACCCAGGTCTGTCTGACTCTAACTTCCAAACTGTCTTTCATCTGCATTGTATTATATCCATCAGCTTGCTCTAGGAACTATCTTTATTTTTTTGAGACAGGGTCTCATATGTAGTTCAAGATGTCCTTGAACTTGCTGTGTAGCTGAGGCTGGCCTCAAACTCACAGTGACTCTCCTGCCTTGAGCTCAGGATCTACCGTCAGATGGCTTTCCTAACCCCAGCCCTTGCCTCCACTCATGCAACTTCCTCCTTGGTGCTAGAGGTAACTTCCTTAATGCATGCAGATAGCCTATTGCTTAGAGATTCTGAGGCCTAGCAAGGTAAGGGGTCTTATGCAGCCCCTGATTATTTTCCCAGCTTCATTTCCTGGCACTCAGGCACCATCTCCAATACCACCAGACAGGCCAACATACTCAGATCCTGGGCACAGAAGATAACTACTCCATGTCACATTATCAGTGCTTGCAATTCACAAAAACAGTATTGTGTCTGGGAATTGGAGGATGAAAAATCTGAGCAGAAAAATGTTTGAATACATACTGAGCACCTGAATCATAAAGCCTGCAGGAAGCACAAGAAAGTTGGGTGTGTGGTGGGCACAGGGAGCAACATCAATGATCCTGAGCCGTTGTCCAGGATGGCTGAGATGATTTTCACTGGAATACATAATGGGTGGCCTTAAGAACCCACTCAGCAACTAGCATGTCATGAAATGCAGCCCGTATTCAGAAGACCAGAGTGACAGGCACTCCAAGCATGAACCTACTATTACAGATTGCCATCTTCAGTGCAGTTGCTTAGTACACAGGTGTCAGTATATACAGTTAGTCAGCATGAGAATCTTTCCAATTAACTGCTAGATTCAAAAATCTTCTGGAGATTCTCAGGATCATTGCCTTGCCCATCTTCTACATATAACTGCATGGCTTGTCACTGTCATGTTTCCTAGCTCTTCTCCTTTCCCTCTCTTAATTAGTTAATCCTCGAGTTCTTGCTTTCCTTTTACTTGTATTATACCTTTCTATTTGTATTTCTTCTTCTGAGTACTTATACTAGGGAAATTATATGATATTTACACATGTGTGTCTGGTTTATTTCAATTATGAGTATATTTTCAAGTGGCATCCACTTCAATATAAAGGCTTTGAGTTTATCATTCTTTTTTCCCCATAATTTTATTGAGAAACAAATAGCAATGAGAGAGTTTCAAACCAAATTGGTAGGACAGTTTCAATAATTAACACATTGCATACATTCTTCCTAGTGGTTAATTGCTGTACAAGATACAGACTTGATACCCTATATACAAACCCTGAATTACATGACATTACAGTACAAGTTCTCATATGTCCTGAGTCTTCACTGACCTTGAAAGGCTATTAGAACAAATCCCTCTATTCATTAAGAGAATGTATATATCTATCCTAACCACTATGAACACATAGATATAAAATGGACATTCATCTGTATCCCCTTTTTTGTTTAGTTCCATTATTTGAATGTTATAGGTGTGTTAACTCAGCAAAATATTCTAAAAGAGTCCAGTAGTCCATAATAGTATTGGGTCTTCCACTTCACTGGCAATGTCAGAAATTGTTGACCTGAGTCCCCTACTGCTCAACATAACAGCATGGCTTTACTTCTTATACTTCATTTTTATACTTTTCTGCTGGATGGTAAGACCAAGGTAAAGCAAGACCTATGCAACAAGAGTTTTAGCTTTTGGGTCTGATAAGGTCAGTGAAATCCCCTCAGGATTTATCCTGAGATCCTGTACCTCAGATTGTAGAACCTTTGTCAGTTTCAGCCATGTGGACGAGTCACGGCCATTGCTTGGCCACTGTGCTCTCTGTGAAAGCCTGAGAGAATGTTTTCTCTCCCTGTGACTCTCCGTAGGCACACTATACATCATCGATCACTTTCCTCTTTGGCCCCATAATCTTCTTTATCAGAAAATTTGGGACACTACTGAATTACATGACATTACAGTACAAGTTCTCATATGTCCTGAGTCTTCACTGACCTTAGAAGGCTAGGGCCAAAATGTTGGCTTTCCTTGCGGCCCTCCTTTTTCTCTAATTTTGGTCTGCAAACTTAGGTTGTTAGCTGTCCAGAAGAGAAGTTTATTGTTATTACCATACAACCTAGGCTGTTATGCTTAACCTCACTATCTCTCTGACTATCAAACATCTTAGGCATAATATGGAGCAGGTATTTTTCATCAAGTATTGGTATGTTAAACTTTAAGTCCCTACAGAATATGATGAAAAAACATTTAAAAATTAGAATATATTTTAAAATAGGCATAAAGAATTATATAATTCTTGGGGCTGCGGAGATGGCTCAGTGGCATAAGTGCTTCCCTGGCAAGCGCAAGGACCTGAGTTCAATCCCAGTTCCACAAAAAAAGAAAAAGAAAAAAAAAAGAATTATGTAATTATTATGTTTACACATAAGTCCAAAAATCTAACCATATACAACCTTGAAACAGGACAGTCCCACAACATTCCTTTTCCCATCTCCTGCCTTCATTCACCACCTTTTTCTTTTTGAACAATCATCTACCCGAGAGACAGCACAGCAGCAACTGGCATCTCATGACCAGCAGCCCATATTCAGAAGACCAGAGTGACAGGCACTCCAAGCATGAACCTACCGTTACAGATTGCCATCTTTAGTGCAGTTGCTTACTTCACAGGTATCAGTATATATAGTTAGTCAGGGTGAGAATCTTTCCAATTAACTACTAGATTCAAAAATCTGGAGATTCTCAGGATCATTGCCTTGCCCATCTTCTACATATAACTGTATGGCTTGTCCTTGTCATGTTTCCTAGCTCTTCTCCTTTCCCTCTCTTAATTAGTTAGTCCTCGAGTTCTTGCTTTCCTTTTACTTGTATTATACCTTTCTATTTGTATTTCTTCTTCTGAGTACTTATACTAGGGAAATTATATGATATTTACACATGTGTGTCTGGTTTATTTCAATTATGAGTATATTTTCAAGTGGCATCCACTTCAATATAAAGGCTTTGAGTTTATCATTCTTTTTTCCCCATAATTTTATTGAGAAACAAATAGCAATGAGAGAGTTTCAAACCAAATTGGTAGGACAGTTTCAATAATTAACACATTGCATACATTCTTCCTAGTGGTTAATTGCTGTACAAGATACAGACTTGATACCCTATATACAAACCCTGAATTACATGACATTACAGTACAAGTTCTCATATGTCCTGAGTCTTCACTGACCTTGAAAGGCTATTAGAACAAATCCCTCTATTCATTAAGAGAATGTATATATCTATCCTAACCACTATGAACACATAGATATAAAATGGACATTCATCTGTATCCCCTTTTTTGTTTAGTTCCATTATTTGAATGTTATAGGTGTGTTAACTCAGCAAAATATTCTAAAAGAGTCCAGTAGTCCATAATAGTATTGGGTCTTCCACTTCACTGGCAATGTCAGAAATTGTTGAC
>NW_004524887.1:922063-952693 GCF_000260255.1 Octodon degus | reverse complement strand
CTATCACAAATTGTGCTGCTATAAACATAGGCACACATATATCCCTATCATATGATGTTTTCAGATCATCTGGGAAAATTGCCAGTAGAGGAATAGCTGGTTTAAATGGGATTTCCAGTCCAACTTTTCTAAGGAGTCTTTATACTGATTTCCATGACAGTTGCACCAGTCTACATTCCTACCAGCAGTGGAGAAGGGTTCCTTTTTCCTCACAGCCTCTCCAACATTTATTGTTGGTTGATTTCTTTATGATAGCCATTCTCTCTGGGGTGAGATGATATCTCAATGTTGTTTTAATTTGCATTTCATGGATGGCTAGTGATTTGGAGCTGTAGGGGACTCAGGTCAACAATTTCTGACATTGCCAGTGAAGCGGAAGACTCAATACTATTATAGACTACTTAACTCTTTTAGAATATTTTGCTGAGTTAACATACCTATAATATTCAAATAACAAAACTAAACAAAAAAGGGGATACAGATGAATGTCCATTTTGTATCTATGTATTCATAATGGTTAGGATAGATATATAGTTCATTCTCTTAATTGAATAGAGGGATTTGTTCTAATAGTTTTTGTAAATAGGATATCATGTCCGCATCTTGTACAGCAATTAATCACTAGGAAGAATGTATGCAATGTGTTAATTATTGAAACTGTCCTACCAACTTGGTTTGAAACTGTCTCATTGCTATTTGTTTCTCAATGAAATTATGGGGAAAAAAATTTTTAAATACTTGTCAAAAAATAAATAAAATAAAAATAAATAAAATTGTACATCTTTGCCAACAAAAAAGAAATAAAAAATAAAAACATCATACCACAAAATAAAAGCATTTTACCATCTATGTGATCACAAATCCTCATTTGCCTGCCCCTCCATCCCATGGCAACTGCTAACCTGCTGTCTGTCTGCATGGATTTGTATATTTTGGTGTTTCATATAAAAATAACATGTACAATATATGACCTTTTGTGTTTGAAAAAAAAAACCCACTCAGGCTCTGACACGCATCATCTAATTCCTGGTTAGCATAAACTACTTTTGCCTTTCTGCAGACGAACTGTCATTCGATACTTTCACCCTTAACCCATGCTATAACTTTAACTTCTAAGGCTCTTTGTCACCTAGAAAAGTCCTATAATTCTCCAGGTGACACATTATTGTTATCTCCCCTATGAATCCGTTCGGACTACTCCTAGGCAGTGTTAAAACTGTCTTCTGTGGTTTTATGACAAAGGAGGGAGACAGAAGGCTTAGATTGTGAGTAGCAGGGTAGGGAGGGATTGGCATGTGTTGCTCACAGGGCGCTTGGGCACTAGCTCATCCTTCTCTTCCAGCGTTAGCTACTGTGTCTTATGGTCAGTTTTATAACTCGACAGATATATACATATATATAGGTCCCTTAACCTCTGTCAAATATCAAGACTTCGGGGCTCTTTGCCTGTTCCGAGGCCACTCATTATTTCATCAATTTGCAAAGGAAGACACCAAGTTGCTATGTACCTTCAGCTCTGTGAAACTTTTGGGGTCCAGCAGTCCCCTCCTTCTCCATAAATCCTTTATGGATGCCTCAGCACTGCAGTGCCCTCTCAGAGGAATAGACGTCAGCAGCTACCCGAGGCTGGCGCCTCTTGGTAACCAGACTCCCACTCTGTGCAGAGCTGTGCTGAGCACTGTGCAGATGGTTGGAGAGAGCCCTTTGGACCATAGATGCTTTTCCTACCCATCCAGGAACTGTGCTGGGCAACAACCTCTTTGCCCTCATACATAAGTGTACTTACATGCACTCTGCAGGCCCCAGTGAAGAACAGAAGCCTTTGCTTTGCTTTGCTTTGCTTTGCTTTGCTTTGCTTTGCTTTGCTTTGCTTTGCTTTGCTTTTTCTTTTCTTTTCCTTTTACATCTGGAATCAAACCTAGGACCTGGCACTTGCCAGGCAGGTGCTTGAGCCACTGAGCTGCGTCCATGGCCCTAGAAGCCGTGTCTTTCCCCACTATTTTTCTCACTCCATCTGAGATAAATCCTTCATGAATATCTCTTGGACTACAAAAATAAAGCTCTCCTTTATATAAGTGAGTGGTTCACAGCTGTTAGGCATTAGTAGGGCAATTTTATCTGTAGGTATCTGCTGTAACAGACATGGGAATATATGTTTGTCAAAGAACTTCTACAGGAATATTCATGACAGAATAATTTCTAATAGCTAATCCTTAGAAGTAAGTCAAATAGCTATAAGTAATAGAATGGATAAATACAGTATATTCACGCACCAGAATAGTCTATAGCAATGGAATAAATAAGCTGTTGCTATATACAACAATGTAAGTAAGTCTGACATACACAAAGCGGAACAAAAGAATTCAGTCATAAAAAGTATGGCTTCATTGATACAGTTCCCCCCTTTATTTATTTATCTGATGGTGTCTCTCTCATGCAGTTCGGACTCATAGTCCTCCAGCCTCCCCAGCCCTGGGGTTACAGATGTGTGCCAACAAGCCCGGTTTTGGAGCCAGCACGGCATGTCCTACCAGGGATCCAACTCGGGTCTTCGTTCTTGCCAGGCAGGCACTTAGACCACTGAGCTCTCTCCCTGGCCCTGCGATAGATTTTTAAAAGGACAACTATTTGATAGTGCTAAGAGTCAGTTTAGTACTTAAACTTGTGAAGGAGAGAACTGAAGAGATCTTCTAGAATTTTGAGGTAGGAAGAATGGGACTTTTAAGAGTGAATGTTGTGTCTATGGCTTGGGCCTTCTGCTTGGGTGAGGATCTCGGACCCTTTCCAAAAAATGTCCTGATGAATCTCAGATGTGGAGCAGGCCCTTTGTGAACTATCTGCTAACACCTGGAAGAGAAAGCATTGAAATGAGACTTTCAGAATGACATTTTCAAGAGTGTCACATCTTTTCCACTCAAAAGAAAACTAGTGACTGATTCTGTTAACAAAAATTCCAGAGGAAAATGGTGTGTGTTAGATAGTGGCTATGGTGGCAGCAGTGCTAGGATTGAGAAAAATCAGGCATCATAAACAAGCAAAAGAGCTAGTTTCCATCTGGACCTTACCTTCACATGGCTGTTTAGCCATCATCATTCCAAAATGAATGCGAAATTGTATTTTACCTCATTTCTCTTTATATCTGGCCCAATATTTCTTTTGGTAATCCATGTTTATGAAACACTCATAAACAGATCCTGGCCTCTTTTCAAGAATAGGAGATATGACACACCATTAACTAGAAAGGTTTGAATTCACAGAGGTTTTATTTCACCACGCAGAGTGTTTAAGCTGTATCTCAACCAGCCAGCTCCTGCACATCCCAGTACCAGAATCGCATTGCTCCCTCAGCGGATCTGCTGGCTGTCGGGAGATTCTTAGCAAACAGCAACAACAACAAAAAGCATTAAGCTGCTTCTTCCTAATTATGTCTCTCTCTAAATATCTAATTATCATTGAGAACAAATTGCATGTTGCAGAGATAATATTATGGGGAATCGTTAATCTGTTGGGCTTCTGCTTTTGAATTCCTGAGTTGGTGCGGCAGCTGCTGGAGCAAAAAATGTTGCCACCTGGACACTTCATTATGATTTCATATTTCAATGCAAAAGCTGCTGAAGGCAGGTTCTATTTGATAGGCTTGGCTTCTTCAGGTACTTTAGACTTAGATATGCATCACATGTACAGGGTTTCCAAATGTCCCAGGTATCCAGGAACAGTGAGTAATTGAGCATTTAAAGGTATAGAATTACAAGGGAACAGTGGGAATAGAGTAATAACAATAAAGTGACAGTGGAATTGACTTTTCTAATTATTCTATTTATCCATGCACAAAGGTCTCCTGCTTTTTTATATTCCTCAATAACTACATGGGATTTCCTTAATAAATGCTGATCCAAAAAGTACACATTTCCAAAGATTACCTGATAATTGCACCTACCATAATACGCTTAAAGCTAATTAATATTCAATCTTCACTTTAGAGAACAGAAATTACCAGGTACTTATCCTATAATTATATCTCTGTGTATTCTCTATTATACTCTCTGGTGTTAGCTATATAATTAAACGATGAACAGTGACTATAAGTGAAGAGTACTTATGTAACATTTGTGTCTTAGCCCAATAACAAACAGATTGAAAGAACTGCATCTTGTTTGAAATTTGAAATTCCATTGTCCTCCAGAAGATTGTATAGAATGTCAGGAATGGATAACATCTTTAGCCCCTGGGAAGTAGGAAGATAGCACTGCGCCAATGTGTGGATGCTGCCCATTGTGGTTCATCTTACCACCATGGGTGAGTTGTACCAATCAGTTCTTGCTGCTCTTTTTCTGTATGTGCATCAAAAACAAGTACCTACAAGACACCCTTACTAAGGATGACATGTTTCTAAGTTATCAAGTCCAGTAGTTCTGTGTCAGATTTTTTTTTTTTTTATGTATTTAGTACAGGGTCTACAGGATCTCACTACATAGATCAGACTCATAATGATTCCCCTTTCAACCTCCCAAGAGCTGGGATTACAGGCACACACCACCACGCCCAGTCTCAATCACTATCTCAGTGTGCCCCTGGGGCAGGGCTGGCACTGCACAATGGGGATTGAACACCAGGCACTGTGCTCTGCCGAAACAGTGCTTTAGTCCACTAAGCTATCTGGCTGGCCCTTTGTCAGATGTTTTGTGTAATTTTTTTTAAAAAAACTAACAAGCACACACACACACACACACACGCATATATAGTCATAATGCTTATATAAATTTATTGAAGAAATTCAGTGAAATATTGAAAAACTTACAAAATAAAATAGAAATCACTTATAACCCCCTACAGGGTTAACTTTTTGTTATACATGCTTTCATTATTTTTTTCTACAAGAATTCATCATAACCACACAGTATTGCAACTTGCTTTTAAGAAATGTTCTAATGAAATATTGTAGCACATTTTTATGGCCCCATTGCATACTATAATATTGATAAGCCCTGAATTATTTAACCATTTTAATGGTCATTTAGATTATTACTAGTTTGGCATACACATATACATACTGCAACCTGATTTCAAAAATAGTATATTATGAACATCCTAATAAGGCATTTTTCCTCATACTATTTCCCATGATTCCTTCAGATTCCTTAAGAGTAACAATCTTTAAATTATTTAATCATTGTAATAGCCATTTGGTTTATTCCCAGTACTTCACCGTTGATATTATTATTTTTCCATTCTCCACGTGAGGGTTCCCTAAAACTATACATAAAAGCTTTGTTTGCATGAAAGCGTAGTAAATATCATCCATTCCAAATAATTGTTTTATGATCATTTCAGAGCCTAACTTTGCTCCTGTATTCCCCATGGGCTGTGGCCCTGTTGTGTCACTTTCATTGTTACAGACGTCTGTTGACTAAATAAATGATATGTACTTGGTTCCACCAAATGATACTGAATGACTTTACATTGTGCAAGACAAGTGGACATTTGGACAATGACGAATACTGGCAGGACGAGGTCATCCCATGGCGCTAGCAGAGATGCATCAGACCTGAAATAAACCAAGGTGATGTCACATTCACAGCAATCGCGGTTCGCATAAAAATGATCAGTCACCCTAAATTAATATTGCTGATTGGGAATTTGTAAATATTGTATTTAATTCATAGGGATTTTACATTTTTAGGGTTGTAAAGGTGCATGAGAATCATGAATATAAAGAGTAGTTATGTAATTTCATATTTTTACTTTTAAGTGACAATAGAAATAGCTTAAATCAACATGAAGGTTCTCTAAGAAGTTTCCTTTTAAAATATATTCATGCATTTCTTTCAATTTAGGTTGTATTGTTCTCTTTCTTAAAAATTTTATTGAGAAACAAATAGCAATGAGACAGTTTCCAAACCAATTAATAGGACAGTTTCAATAATTAATACATTGCATTCTGTTGTCTTCAGAGTGGTTATTCATGGTACAAGATGCAATGTGTTGTTCTCATAGCTGCATATTATTTATATCTTTAGGATAAACTATTTTCTTGGGAAATTGCTGTCAAATATTATAAGCATTCTAAGGTTTTTGATTATTTCTGTCAAATCTGAGTGCAAACTGAGTTACTTTTTCTCTCTCTGGCTTGGACTTCCTTTTCAGCACCTTCAGCAGTAGTCTATTGATTTTGCTCTGGCAATTATTTGTTGGTGGCTTCCCAAGTGCAAGCATTGTATACTGTGGTTGCCTGCAAATGTATCAGAAGTTCAGAATCATAGAACCATATCTGACTTACTGAAGGAGAATCCGCAACTGAACAGCATCACTAGATGGTCTGAGCACACAGCTCAGCTTGCACCATATTGTTCCAAGAACCAGACCTTAAACTAAAGACCCTCCCCACTGCATCCTAAAGGCCACCTCACACTCACCCCAGACTTGACATCTTTTGCTTAGACTGTTCAAACTGCTGTAACAACATACCATAAATGGAGACTTATAAAAAGGAAAATAAGAGGAATATATTTCTCATTACTTCTTCAGGCTTAGAAGTTCAAGATCAAAGCATCATCAGAGAGCCAGCCTGATAGTCCAGCAGTCTAAAGCACCTGCTTAGGCAGAGCACAGCGGCCAGGGTTCGATACTCAGCCTGCCATGCTGTATCACCCCCAGGGTGTGCTTTAGACTGCAATTGAGACTGGGCATGGTGGTGTGCACCTGTAATCCCAGCACTTGGGAGGCTGTAAACAGGAGAATCACTACAAGTCCAATCTACACAGTGAAAACCTGAATATTTTGTAGACCCTTCCCAAAATACAGAAAAAAAAAAAAAAAAAGCATCATCAGACACAGTTTCAAGTGAGGGCCAGCATCTTTATTTCACAGAAGGGTATCTGCTTGTTAGGTCCTCATATAGTGCAAAAAGTTGAGTTAGGTCTCTGGGAGATTGCTTGATTGATGGATGGATTGGAAACAGTCCCACTATGTAGTCCACACACTCACAATCATCCTACCCCAAGTGCTGGAATTATACACATGTACCTGCTTCTGGGGCTCCTCTTATTAAGCTAAAAGCTCTACTTTCTAATACTAATACCTTGAAATCCACTTACCAATGATGGTGGGATACAAACATTCAGATCATAACAGTGTTGGAATGGAACTCCATTTTTTACCATATGCTTGTAATTTTCTCCAGTTTTTAAATTTTGTTGTATAGGATTTAACCATCTACTTTCTCACACAAAAAAGAAAACTTCCACTATTTTGTCCCACATATTTCATTTATCACCATGTTCACTAGCTTCCATTATCATATTTTCTTCCTCTGTTGCCACTACCAACATGTTGGTCTATTATCTTGATATGGGTCATTATAGTCCTAATAGCTTTTACTTCTGCCATTTTTACCACCCACCAGTATGTCTTTCAAAAGAAACTATGGAAAAAAGGAATCTTTGGATACACATATTGAATCTTGTCATCATTTCACTGAAAACTTCAAATGACTTTCATTGTTCTCATGGTAAAGATGGAAACTTGTGATGTGTTGTTAGATTTCACCCCTGTGGCCATGCTTCTACATGGTGCTCTCCGGACGGTCCTCTGCAGCAGCAGTCCTCTCACACTTTGCTTTTCCTCACCCTGCAGCTTTCCTAGCTAACTTCTGCTCTTCCTTGGATCTTGGCTTTATCATTTCATCTTCAAAGAATCTTCCCTGATTTCCCTAAATACATCTTTTCCTCTTAACCTCTGATCTCATTATACCACTTAGCACAGTTGTAACTCAGCATTCTGGTTTATTCTATTTTATTTTGTTTTTTATGATGATTCTTTGATAAATACTTAACTTCCCTGTAAAACTGAGTCCCACTAGGGCAAGAGCCATGCATTTTTTTCCGTGATAATCCTATCATGTAGTGCAGGGCCTGTTGTAAGATGAATGATATCGTACAGGTTCTTATCTCTCCACCTATATTCATGAATTGTTCTTCCATATGGTGTGGGTTGCCCTTCTCTATTATCACATCGATAAATACTTGATTTTTAAGAAAGAAATAAAATAATAACTTTTCCATATGATCTTTTCAGATGAAGTCCTCTTTATTTTCTTATATGTTATTTATTAAATTCTACAATATATCTATTGTTATGGAATTTTTTTCTCCATGTTAATCTATGTAAGTAACTATTAGTGGCTGTAAAAGATAAACAGAAGTATCAGTTCCCTCCACCTAGTCTAGTGGTATAACCGAAGCTCTCCATGAAATGACTCAAGCACTTAGGCTTCCTCCACCTTATGCCATAACTAAAAAGGAACGTGGATATGGGTCACAAGCTCTTAAGTGACCTGGCCCAGAAACGTTACACCACTTCTGGCTTTTCATTAGCTGACTTTTCATATGATCCTCCTAATGAACAGAACCATAGAGTGTAGTCTTCCACATGCCCAGGAAAATGCATGGATTATAGTATTATGAAAGCTGGTAATCTCTACCAAGCTCAAGTCTGAATAATAATTACACTGTTAATTCAACTTTACATGTTGGCAATTCATATAAATTGTTGTTTTCATGAGCAGTTGAAGAACTCAGAACATAAAAACAAAGGAGAAAAAAATGGAAGTAGAAATTCACACAGAACAGCACTAGCAGACCTGCTCTTCTAACCCATTGCTGTTTGCTTCAACTGCTGACGCACACTGGGACTACACCACTAAGCTGAACATCAGCCTCCCACTCACACCCCAAAAGTAAGACTGTGTGATGTTGTGACTTCCTATGATGCAAAGATGTTAAAATTGTTCAGAATAACATCTGTGAGCTTGGCACTGTGCAACATATTTCATATCTACTGCTGTACAGTAATTTTCTCAACAATTGTGCAATATAGATACTTATCTCAGTGCTTATACAATATGTTTGCATAGACCGCATAATCCCTGATTATTTAATTCAGGGATGTGGGCTTTGATATATCTTACTCTAAAGCCTATGCACTTATCCGTGATAACACACTGAAGTTATTAAATGCGGGAATACAGGGGCCAGGGAGATGGCTCAGTAGAATAAGCACTTGCCTAACCAGCGCAAGGGTCTGAGTTCAATCCCCGGTTCCACAAAAATAAATAAATAAATAAATAAATAAATAAATAAATAAATGCGGGAATACATACTAACCCTGAGAATAAGTACAAGCTATATAAGTTAATCTACCTATTCCAATCCCCATGACCTAGCCTTGAAAAACAGAACCTCAGAAGAATTTTGCCTAAACTATCACCAAATCCTAAAGGATGTATGTATATTGAGTTGATTTACATATTCTAAACCGAAGGTGATATTCTCACAATTGGTGAGTGTTACTGTGGATCATGTAGAGCGGAGGTAGGGGCTGGTTTCTTAGTAGGACACTAAGCACAAAGTCCTTTGTGATTACATTCTTTGACATATACCATCACCTTAGTTTGCACAAATAAAACTAGATTTGGGCTCTATGCTTAGGATTATGTATATTCAAAATACTAAATTGTGAAAATATCCATTTCAGTAAAGCCAGAGAAGTCCCCAGAGGCCTTTTTATCTTTGTACACCCAGACCACTATGGGTTATGGATCATCAAAATACATGGAGCAGAGTGGTCGGCTGTGTTATGCTAAGAATGTGGAACCTATTGAGTACAGAATGAGAAGCTGAAGGATCCCATTTTCGCCAGCTTTAATGCAGTTAATTTTTAAAGCTATTTATTGAGCACAAAGACATTTGATTGAGCATTTTGTAGAATGAATCTTTCTCTTTCACTTTCATTCATCACCTATATTCATTGTATCTTGGTCGAAATTTGCAGTAATGGTACTATATTACAGTGACTCACACTGCCTACCAAATAAGATCCTTTCCTCAGATCATCTTTGAAAATTGCCACTGCTATTTCACATTATTTTTCCCAAGTTCACTAAGTTTACCTGCTACCGAAATGATTATTTACAGAAATGTGTACTTTCTATTACTTTAATAGCTTGTGTTATGATATATTTGATAGTTCATGAAGGACATTGTCAGGTTTGGAGAATGAGCCAATAAATATTATGTACTAAGAAATATAGCCCCATAATGATTCATACTGATGCGCAGAGATATTTTATCAGCTTAATGGTACCTTTTAGTGTCTGACACCTTTGGTTTACAGGTTTGCTCAACAGTCTGCTTGCCACTGCCAAATTAGTGTTGAGGGAGGTTTCTGATGAGAAGAATATTCAGTATGAATAGTAGTTATGGCCATCAAGTTGGAGGCGGTCACTCTGGTTTTCTTACATAGCACATTTTACTGCTGATGTTGACTGGGGACTCATAAAATGTTCAAGAAATTCTTGTTTGGTTTAAAAGGTGCAAATTAAGGCATATGGATTAATGAGGGCACCCTCTGCCTGCAGCATTAGAGGGCATTTTCTTTTATAAAATGTGTTCTATGATCCCCAGGCAAACTTATTTTTAAAAAAAATTCATATGCTCAAACATAGTGTTTTAGTGGCAAATGAAAGCTTGCTATCTGTTAAAAAGCATCCACCATTATATTCAATGCCTGGGTAGCCAAGGAAGAAATCCAAGAGTATGAGCACTTACAGAAGAAAAGTATCAAGTCAGAAAGAAGAAGTATGAGGGATAATAGTCTGGAAAAATCCAACTGCTGTCACTAAGCTGCCTAATCCTGTGAAGTTCATTCAAGAACAGACTTGGGACTGGGCCTTGTGGCTTTATCCTTTTTGAAACACAGAGTTTGGAAAACCAATAAGGGCTCAGCTAATTATTCTTGTGTAAAAATTTATTCTGGATAAGATAGCAAACTAAGTGGCACAGAGAATGATGCCACGTTTGGTGCCACGGCTGACCTGTAAGGTGGGTTACTGTGGGTCTCCTGGAGTCACTTCTCTGTCCTGCGTCCACTCATTAGACACATTCTTCAATTTCTTCTGTCTTAAAATGTATCTCCTCCAAGTCCCAGAAAATCATTAAGTTGTTTTTATAGAGAATTTGTCTAATCAAAGGGGATGGGACTTTTCAAATATCACAAGAAAGATTAGCTTTCAAACTCTTTGGTTTTCAGTTTGACTCCCTGTGTAAAATTCACGTAACTTAGATAAAGTAGTAATACAGTGCCTTTCCTTAATATGCTAATAATTGTGTTGTTGTACCGATCAGCTAGCCTTGCATAATAGGAGTATTCTATGATGTAAGTAGGACATTATTATGTCAACTTATCACTTAATTGCAAATGAGTGGTGCTTCTTAGAAGTTCACACACTTACTGGATGGCAGGTGAAGAGTAAGAAAAGCACACAATCAACTCTGCGGTATTCCTTTGTTAAAAGTGTATCAATGGAAGTGAAAATATGAGTCCATCAAGTCTGCTGAGGCCCCAGGTACTTTTTTCCTGATATATCGATCCTGTTTAATTTTAGAGCTAGGCACAAGACATTTTTTTTTTCCTTCTATAGGGATATTTCTGAAAATTACAGACCTTGAGAAGGTGATTTTATTTTTTTAATTTATTTTTTCATTCATGTATTTGGTACAAGATCTCACTACACAGATCAGACTTGTAGTAATCCTCCTGTTTTCAGTCTCCCCATTATAGGCATGTGCCACCACGTCCAGACTCTGTGGCCAACTCAGTGTGCCCTGGGTGCAGGGCCAGCACAGCATACAGGTCTGGGGATTAAACGCTGGCCCCTGTGCTTGCCAAAGCAGGTGCATAGCCCACTGAGCTATCTCGCTAGCCCTGAAAAGGTGATTTTAATTGAATCAAAATTTGAAAGATGTCCTTAAGGCCTTGCCAGACGGTGCAAGTCCAACTAGCTTGCACTCAGTTACTATTTCCTCTGAAGGAGTGTAGTACAGTTTGTTTCAAAGACTTTACCTAGTAAAGGAGGATTTACAGTTTCTAAAAGTCTAGTGAAAAAATTTATTGACTTTCTGTTCATAATTTATACATCTGGTAGTCTACTTTCTGTACTCTATAGCTGCCAGTAACTTCAAAATGTATAGTAACTCTTACAAAATTTTATTTGATGCTGTTTTTTCTCATTGCCTTGTAATATAAATAGTGGAATCAGGGCTAGAAATTTTCATGCCAGCAATGCATATTTTGTCAGATTATGAACTCTTTGAAGGTACGCAAAAAAAAAAAAAATGCAAGTATACTGTGTGTATCTTTGAGAGGGAAATTACAGAAGGCCAGAACCTCTCAAGCCACCTATTTCAATAAGTCATAGCACTAAATACCACATAATGGATTTAAACTTCAGTATCATTCATAGGTTTGTTTTTTTGTTTTGTTTTGTTTTGTTTTTCAGAACCAGAGATTGAACTCTGGCCCTTGCACTTGCCAGGCAAGTGCTTATTCTACTGAGCTATTTCCCTGGCCCTTTCAGTATCATTCATGATCAAGGAATTTTAATTTAGATAGAGAAAATTCAAATGACTGGGAACAGAAGGTAACTAGGCCATTTCACAAACTTATGTCCCTGTGTTTGTAATTTTAATCTCTATCACTTCTCAGCCTTTTGGCTAAGATCAAATGTAATTTTAATCTCTAATTGTATTTGTACTGTATTACAATGAAATGATCTAATTAATATTCAATAAACTGATAAAATATTAGCTCCTTAGTTATTTCAATTAAAATATTTTAATACTTTCAAGACAATCAAGATAACTTGCTTTTAAAAGTTGCTGCTGAATTCCATCATGAGCCATAAGTCACAGAAACTTAGAGAAGAGAGGTCTTAAAAAGGAGAACTCTATTGTGAGTCAAGGCCTCATGAACAGGAAGACACAGAAACTGAGCACACTATGCACTTGGCAATCAGAAGCCACTGCTGATTACGCAGGTTACAGTTTCATTATGTGAATGAGAGCAAAGGATGGATATCAAAATAAAGTCATCAAATGACAATGAATGAACATGAAGTGGAGGGAGACAGACATAAATCTGGGACCATTATTTGTGTAGCTCACTCAGCAGTCAGGTGAAATGGAAAGGAAGAAGTTACAGAGGAGCGGTAATCTATGGTTGGGAAATTTAGGAGACTTTAAAGAGTGTTACATAGGAAAGAACAAAGATTCAGAAGATTTGGGGGAAGATGCAATTAAATGTAGCTTAGAAAATAGAATGATGAGTTCAGTTCAGCTGGAAGCCTTTGTGATCTGCTGAGCACTTTGCTGAAGCAGAGCAAATCTGAAGGAAACAGTCCAGGGGAGAGCTGAGCTGCCCTGAGCTTGTTTTGTCTTCTGATCTTTTCTTTTCTTGGTGCATATTTAAACCACAGAGTAGTGAGTTTGTTGTGAGGAATAGTCACATGCATATAATGTGTCTTGATTATTTTTGATCCCCCACCTTACCTCCCTCTTCCCCTCGTCCCCTTCCCCATCTCCAAAGGTCTGCCTTCTTTCATTTTCTCTCTTCCTTGTTTGATGTTTATTCACTTCTTTATTTATATTTAGGATTCTCATATAAGAGAAAGAATTCGTATTTTACTTTCTGTGTCTGAATTATTTTGCTTAGCATTATGGTCTTGAGTTCTACCTACTTTCTTGCATATGGACACATGGCATTCTATTCATTTCTTTATCCATTTGTGTGTTGGCAGACATCGAGGCTGTTTCCAGCGCTTAGCTATTCTGAATTTTGCTACTTAATACATGGTATTCGTGTATCAGTATAGTACGATGTCTTCAATTCATTCAGGAATGTACCCAGGACAAGTATAAATGAATCAAATGCAATTTCTAGCTTTAGTTTTATGAAGAATTTCTATACTGATTTCCATAGTGAATGTATTAGTTGGCATTCACAGTGACAATTTAGGAGGATTCCTTCCTTTATCCCTCCCATCCTCAACAACATTTGTTACTTTTTGTGCTCATTATGAAAGCCATTCTGACTGGGGTATAATAGAATCTCAGAGTTGTTTTGATTTATAATTCCTTGATGGCTAAATATGGACATTTTTCATGTACTTATTGTAATTTACACTTCTTTTGAGAAGTATCTGTTCTAGTCATTTGCTCATGTTTTGATTAAATTGTTTGTTCAGAGGATTAGTTGTTTGAGGCTTTATGCATTTAATATATCAATCCTCTATTGAAAGTTTAACTGAAACATTTTTCCCATTCAGTAGGTTGTCTTTTCTTTCTATTGATTCTCTTCTTTGGTATGCAGAAGCGTCATAATTTGATGTAATTTGTTGATTCTTTATTAAATTTCTTATGCTATTTTCCTTAGTAAATCTTTGGCTATGCCTATAGATTCAATTGTTTCCCCTACATTATCTTCTAGAAGCTTTATGCATTTCTTCTTCTTCTTTTCTGTATTTTAGGGAAGGGTCTACAGGGTGTTCAGAGTCTCACTACTAGATCAGACTTGTAGTGATTCTCCTGTTTACAGCCTCCCAAGAGCTGGGATTACAGGGGTGCACCACCACGCCCAGTCTCAATTGCCATCTCAGTGCACTCCAGAGGTGGGGCCAGCATGGCAGACTCAAGGATTGAACCCCAGCCCCTGTGCCTGCTTGCAGGCACTTTAATCTGCTGAACTATTTGGTCTGCCTTCTTCTTTTTCTTCTTCTTCTTCTTCTTCTTCTTCTTCTTCTTCTTCTTCTTCTTCTTCTTCTTCTTCTTTCAGAAGTTCTAAAGCTTTTATTTTTATATGTAGGACTTTGGCCCATTTTGATTCGATTTTAGTACAGGATGAGAGATAGGGGTGTAGTTTCAATTTTTTGTACATGGACATGTACCATGTACATACCACCATTTGGTTATTTTTTTCTCCAATGTAAGTTTGGCCTGTTTAGTAGGAATCAGATGGTTGTAGGTTCATGGGCTTGTTGCTGTGTCTTCCCTTCTATTCCATTGGTCTATGTGTCTGTATCAGTGCCAGTTCCATGTTTGGTTTTTTTGTTTTGTTTTGTTTTGTTTTGTTTTTGTTAAGACAGCTTTTAGTATAATTTTAAATCTGGTATTGTGCTGTCTCTCTTTAGCCCCAGGTACAGAAGAGTTGAAGTCAATGGGTAGGATTTAATTAAGCCCCAGCCTAGCTACCCAACTTCTCATTCACAGCCCCAGAGGGGTGCAGCTCACCCTCCTCCCACCAGCTGTATAATGCCTTCCTAGTTGAAGAATCACAGAAAACAATTCTGAACCATTAGATACAAAAACAGATTGTCCTACATTTAGAGCACAGAGCCCCAAAGATGTCCAGGAGGCAGGGCTAAGCAGCAGAATCAACAGTGAGAGGTGGAAGGCCAGCAAATGAGACCAGTGGCTTGCATGGTGTGAAATGTGATTCTTTAGGAACTCCCTCCAAAGATACATTTGCAATGTTCAGTGTGGACTTAGCATGAAACAAATGAAGACCTGTTTCATGCCATGATCAATAGGGCAAAGGAAAGTTTCATAGGGAAGGAGAATTCAGGAAAGTTCAGGAGACCACTATCACCTGATCTTCTCAAATGGACAAGTACCTTTGGAAGGAATTTGTACTTGGTACTCTAATTTTGATCTTGAAAATGTTTATGTATTGAAGGTGTAGATCTATGACCATGAGACCACTGAAAGATGCTGTAAACTTTAACATGTGGGGCCTAGTGTGAGAAGGTCAGACGATTGGGGCATGGCTTTGAAAGGGACAGTGCTACTGTGACCCCTTTTCTTTCTTCTTTCTGGCTGCAGGAAGTGAGCACTTTCCTTGGCCACATCCTTCCACCAGGCGGCCCTTACCACGGGCCATGAGACAATACAGGCAACTGCCCATGAACCAAAACTTCTAACCTATGCAGCAAAATGCACTTTTTCTCCTTATAAATTGTTTTTCTCAAGTATTTTGTCACAGTGACAGAGAGCTACTATAGAGTACAGAAAGAGGCCAGGGGAATCTAGGGGAATTTCAGCAAGGCCTCAGAGAGAAAGGGAGCCCTGAGCTAACTCCTAGGCTACACACAAAGCCTACAGCTTTGATGATAACTGACGTGAAATCAGGGCTGCTGATTAGCATAACCTAACTAACCATGAAGATGCACAGAGGGGAGTTGCTCACTGTCCACTGTACACAAAATAGCTGCAGAGAAGAGAGAGAAATGATGGTTCTGTATTGTTCTTTTGGCTTTATAAGCCATGCAATTCATTGTATTGCTTTTCCCCAATTCTGCTGTCCTCTGGTGAGTTACACTGAGCTTTGCTCAGTAACTCGCTGGCCCTGTCGCTATTTATCCAATAAGCAATGCTTTATTCTCACTTTTACAAAAAGTTAGGCATTTCAAAATTGGCTGCAGACAGGTACAATGTATCTAAGGTAGTTAGTACCTAAAAGAGTTTTTATTCCTTTCCTAAAATTACAAAGACTTATGGAAAAATCTGGAGTTGTAATCTCTAAAAACTTCTCCAGAAAATTTCATATTTGTGGCTACCATGGTACTGACAATTTCTGCATTGTTATAATGATATATATATATGTATATATATATGCAAATCTTTTTTATTTTAAAAGGAATAAAAACAATTCAGAATTTCAAAACAAGATGATATTGAATCAAAAATGTTTCTTATACTACATATTGTTATTTTAAGGTAGTTGTTCAGATTACCAGATATAGGCATGCAAAATTGATCAGGAAATTAAGCATTCACTGTTCCTTTCAGTAAACCAATAGAAATTAGTAGTACAATTATCTTAACTATCTAATATATATACATATTTTTCCTTCCTTCTTTCTTTCCTCCCATCTCTCATCCCAGTTGTTTTTTTTTTTTTGTTTTGAGCAGTTTCTTTCCCTTTCACAGTATCTATTGTACCTTTTGGATTTTATTTACTCTTTCAGGTTCTTACGCTAGGGAGATGCCACAATGCTTACACATGCATGTCTGATTTATTTCACTTATAAGTATGGTCTCTTTTAAGGCAAATCTTTATCCTATTTGTGTAAGTTAGCAGCAAAATCCCATGGTGTGCCTGACACTGCCACAGAAATACTCCTATACAGCAGCACTGGCAATGTTAGTTTTTTAAAACTCTGCCACAAATGTCTACCTCCTTTTGCTTATACAAAGGCAACCCTAAGGACTGGGGATATAGCTCAGTGGCATAGGTGCCTATCTGGCAAATATAAGGTCCTGAGTTCAATCCCTGGTACTGCAAAGGCAACCCTAGTGGCTCTTTCTTCTGGACAACTGAAATAATATGTGGGAATCTCTTCCAGTCTACAAAATGAGCTTTAAATTTATCCCCTGGTAGTTAATTACTGTACCTCTAGGTCAATTAGACAGCTCCTAATCATTTGGTTTTAACTATGATTTCACTCACAAGCGGTAATTCTAGTTTACTTGTTTTCTTAAGTAAAACTCAAATTGCTGTGTGCATGAGATCCAGAATAATGATCAAAAACTAAAGTATGCCAAAGTGAGCCATGTAATTAGCACAATTTCATCAAAAGCTTCTTGTTCTATATTGTTAATGTTCTCTTGGCTCCTCGAAAGACCATTTCTAGAAAAGTAAAATTAAAGAGCATCTTTACCTTCATAACTGTAGTACAAGTAATCAGAGATTTGTGTGGTCTGAAATTAAGCAGGAGGCTCACAGTCCAAGGAGCTGTATGTTCTGAAAAAGCAGCCCAGCCTGGCCCACAGGGGACACCACTGAGTAACCTGGAGGTTCAAGTTACTTGGGTCAATTCTGTGTTCTCTAGCAATGTATTCCCCACTGCCAAAAGGTGACTAGCCCCAGTACATTACACATGGCCTGTTCTCTTCTCACAGTTTTGATGGGTGCACATTGTTTCCTGTTCTGTGGAGGCTCAGGTGAGGGTTCCAAATCACTTCCTACTTGTCCCTGTCTGTGACTCCTCCATCAGGGAAATCCCAGTGAAATGTCTTCTGCCTGCCTCTGTCTGCTCACTCCCCACCCCAGGAAAACCACAGCTCGACTTCTTCCACTCAAAAAATACCTACTGAGCATCTGACGTTACTAGAAGAAAATGCCAAGGAGATGAAGGGGAGTAAGACCAGGCCCTGCACTGAAAGCTGTGCATATACTGTGGAGACAAACATTCAGTTAGATGAGTAACTGAGAGGGAAATCTACTTGTACACGATGGAGTGTGCAGCAGGAATTAGAGAGGCCTTCCCAAGGAAGCTGAACCTGGAGCTGGGTCTGGAAATATGTGAACATCTTGTTAGGTTGATGAGTTAGGAGTGGACGATGCCAGCGTGTTTACTCACTGGATCGACCAGGTATATGAGAACAACAAAATCCAAGACGGGGACCGGCCAAATAGCTCAGAGGATCAAAGCACCTGTAAGCAAGCACAGGAGTCAGGGGTTCGATCCCCGGGCCTGCCATGCTGGCCCCACCCCTGAGGTGTGCTGAGACGCGATTGAGACTGGGCGTGGTAGCATTCACCTATAACCCCAGCTTTTGGGAGGTTGTAAACAGATGGATCACTACAAGTCTGATCTAGTAGTGAGACCCTGAATACCCTGTAGACCCTTCCCTAAAAATACAAAAGAATACAAATGTTTTAAAAATCCAAGACAGGACCGATAAAAAGAGAAAAGGGGATGTATGTAAAGGTGTCCCCTGAGATTTCTCCACATGACATTCACCAGCATTTCATCAACCCATATCTGCAACATTCCCTTCATATCCTGAGCAAATTGGTAGGAAAACAAAAAACTTATTTCCCACTACATGTTGTCTTCCTAGTATGAAATATTTACTCTTTGATTTCAGTTCTGCTTATACTAGACTACTTTTAAATTATATAGTATCTTGAGACCCACAACTTGGAAAGCTTAAATTAACCAATAATTATGAAATAACTTTAGAAAGCCATTTTAACAGTATGCCCTAAAAAGTTCTAGGTCTGAATGGTTTTATGGGGAAATTCTATTAAAACTTCCAGAAATAAAATCTCAGTGGTAATTAAAGTGTTTCCGAGCATGGAGAAAGAAGTCGGCATTTCCTAAGTAAATGCGAGCACAAGCTAAACAGGACAAAGACAGCACAGTTAAGGAATACATTGAAAGAAAGGACATAGGGCTTATTTAAAACAGTCAGGGTAACAGAATATTAGTAAAAAGCCTGGGTAGAAAATATTAATGAAAAGACTATGTAAAAATAATAATTTCCTAGATATTAAAATATAAAACTATAGAGATTAAAACAATATTTAGTGTAGACAAACTATATAAATCAGTAAGATAAAGAATATAGAGATAAGCATAAATGCATATGGTGATTAGTGCATTAGTAAGTAAAGCATATAAACAGGGCTGGAGACCTGTCTCTGGTACAATGCTTGCCTAACATGAGAGAGGGCCTGCGTTCAATCCCTGACACTGGGGTTGCAGGGATAGAAATAGATAAATAAAGATAGATAGATAGATAGATAGATAGATAGATAGATAGATAGATATTCAAGCATCATTTCCTATGTTAACATGGATCTAATAGTGTATTATAAAAGGATATACATAAGGTATACATTATCCTTAACATAAAGAGTCCTGGTTAACTAATATTTTAAAACAAATGTACACAATAGGAAAGTAGGCACTGACTAGTCAGCTGAGAGCCACACATAGGTATCAAAGGAAAGAAATACAAATGTCCTATATGAATAAGAAAATGTACCCACCATTGCTAGCAGTTAAGGGAATGTGTTGCACAGCTATGGTGACACGCTTTTGCTAAGATGGAATCGTGCCTGTCAGCGCCTCTGGGGTGCAGTGCTCGCTGCTCGGGCACCATTGCATTGCCCACCCTATCAGCGTCAGGCTGAGCCATTTCTCTCCCTCTGGCAGCACAGATACAAGGATACGCAATCCAGAGTGTGTCTAAGAAGCTTTGAGAGCCATTACGCAAGTCCACTTCACTTTTTGTTTGGCCTCCATAGAGAGACCTCGTGGAAACTGGTTTGAAATGATATATAAAGCAAAACCACAATAGACAACTTCAACCTCCAACATGTCATGCAAATAAATATTGTTCATAATGACAAGTCATGGAACTGATGAACTGATTAAAAACCATATTAAAATATGGCAAGTGTAATAAACATGAAAAGATCTGTACAGTAATGGAATTGCGTGGGAGTGAGGCAAACACGTTTGCTCTTTACATAAAGGTATGTGTATTTGTATAACTTTAGCAAGCATATGTGTTTAAAAAGCAGTCTGGAAGATATGCAAAATTTTGATAGTGATTATCTGTAGATACAGTATTTGGGACAATTTTTACCTATTTTCTCCTTTCTTGTACTCATTTCCCATAATAAATCATGTTTGTAAAATGAAAATTTTATGAATTTTTTATGATTAATTGTTAAAAGATACTTAAGAGGCTCTTGGGAAATTAACAAATAATGTAATTAGAACTTTTTTCTCACCACAAAATGTAAATATCTCTCTACTCTTAAAAACTTCCTGTGGAGCCAAGATTAGCCAAAGCACTCCCCTAAAATAGACCACAAAGCCAGGTTTTGTTTATTGGCATTCAAGATTTATTATAAAACTGTAATAACTGAGACAATGTGGCACTGACACAATGTAGGTGCATGATCCAATATTTAAGAGTGACGAGTCTATACATAGCTAGCAATGACTTGTGAGAAAGACAGCAGACTAGGTGGGAAAGACCGCTTTCAATTAATGGAGCTGCAAAATCACTGTCTATATGTTTTAAAAATAAACTTTGAGCTTTTACCTCTCATCATAACTCAAAGTTAATGCTTCATGTCTTAAAAACATAAATGTGAAAGGTAATGCCATAAAACATCTAGAAGACAGTCTACAAAAGATCTTAATGACTTTGAAGGAAGGGAATGGATTTCTTTAGTATAAGTCTTAAGCCATGAACAAAAACTGACTAATTCAGTGAAGTTAGTATCTTATGTTAATCAAAAGACTTCATTTAAAAATGAAAACTAGGGAGGCCAGGGAGATGGCTCAGTAGAATAAACACTTGCCTGGCAAGTGCAAGGGCCTGAGTTCAATCCCTGGTTCCGCAAAAAAAATAAAAAATAAAAAAATAAAAACTAGGGACCAGAGAGATAGCGCAAAGACCTGGGTTTGATCTCTGGTACCGCATGCCTTGCAGGCCCCACACTGAGCCAGCCACTGACACTGGGCATGGTGGCACACCCCTGTAATCGCAGCACTGGGGAAGCTGAAACAATGTGCCAAATAAATAAATAAATAAATAAATAAAGTTTTTTAAATGAAAGATAAATATAACACAAGAGATAATGTTTTTAAAACCTGTAGTGCTTACTATGTACAAGGGAATGTGCTAATCACTGTACATATATTAAGGTGTTTAATTCCACAACAACCCTGTGAGATAAACAGTGATAGTTCCCATTTTCCTGATAGCTAGGACACAAATTGACAGGAAATGTCTCACTTTGAACAATAGTTGTAGAACTGGGATTTGAACCCAGACAGGGTGGCTCCAAATCCTGTTCTTTTAATCACTTGAAAACTACATTATACATAGTGGTTATGGTTTGTGTCTATCTGTCTCCACAAAAGCTCACGCAGTCATGCGGTGAATTTATAGACTTTGTGATTAATTCATGATCCAGTGCTGGGATTATGGGTGTGAGCGCTACACCCAGGCTGGGGCAGACAGCCTGAATGCAACTTAAGGGAGACAGACTTGCTCTCTGAAGCCACTGTTGCCACTGCTCCTCCCTTTGCTCTCTGCTCTTTGCTGCCCTGTGCCACTGTGCCCTAGAGCCAGCCGAGTATGGACTGAAACATGCAGTAACTGGAAGCTAAATAAACCTTTCCTTCCCTAATTTTGAGTGTCGGGTATTTATCCCAGCAATGACAGAAGAGTAACTGAGACAGTAGTCAACTATCTTAAGCAAAGAATGATAATACAAATACTAATAAAAATCTTAATATTATGTAAAAAGAACAAATGACTTAACAGGCATTTCATAAAAGAAGAAATATCATTGGTCAATATACATACTTCACTAGTGGGCAGTTGTACTAATAATCAATGAAATGCAAATTACAGTTATAAAGAACTCCAGTTGCACAATATACCTGATTGGCAATCAGGTAGTTTCCCAGTGTAAAATAGTGACAAACATATGGCCTTGTCCACACTGTTGCAGGGAGAACAGATTGACGAATATGTTAATATTTCACCCTCCTAAGAGCTAATTAGTCGATATTGTGGTCTCGCTATCTAAACTTTTCATGGAAAAAATCCTATCTCTTTGGGTCCCATATTTTTAAATTTAACAAGACATCTTAACTCACATGAATACAATGAAATTGTTCCATTAAAAATAGAAGCAAGTAAGTCTCAAATCATAAAATATGCATATGGAGTTTATTAAATGGCTTATAAAATCTAAAATTAGTCTTTAAAAATTAAAGGAAAAATCGAGCCTCATTCAAGTATATTTTGATTAAAAGTATAGAATATACTTGAGTGAGAATTATCTAATTTACTAGGACACTACTTAGGAAGAATTTTTATGTCAAACTGAAGGTATTGATAGACGAAAGTGGTGACTGGTATATATGGCAGATTTTAAGGCAATCTTATTTTATCATTTGGTTTGGCTTGCTTTGTATTTGCTGTTCCATGTATCATATTTACCTTAAAATACTGAATCAATAGGGGAAGTACCAGAAGATTACCACTCAGTTCACCACAAACCACAGCATATCTTTACATTGATCTGCATTGCAAAACAGTTTTGTTGATATTATTAAAAGACCACCAGGCAGGAAACAAGTTTTAAAAAATGTGCTTTTTCAGAAAGAGTCTTCACATCAGTGTTCACAAACTATTATGCTTTAAACTACATCAAAGGGCCAGAGAGATGGCTCAGTAGAATAAGCGCTTGCCTGGCAAGCACAAGGGCCTGAGTTCAATCCCTGGTTCCAGAAAAAAACCAAAAAAACCCAACTACATCAGTTTTTCATCCAGTAGTAGTGAAAGGAATAATGAAAGACAGCCAGTGCGCTTTGATCTCCTCGGGGCTATCCAACCACAGAGGCAGTACCTGTCCAGTCTGGTGGAGAGATCAATTTTTAAAAGATCTCAATGCTGCCAGCACTTTCTTGAGCCCAGTGTGAAATAATAGGGTAAATTATGGGGTCCCCCCCCACATCTGCATGCTGAGATTGTTTTAGGGATCTTTCAGCTTAACTCATTATGATCAAGTTATGCCAGCCTTTTGTTTTAATAAGATTCTCATCTTGAGGTCTATCCCTCGCATCAATGACTTTACACCGTTAATTGCTTTCTTGTCCTCCATTAAATTGCAGTCACAATTGCTTCATCTTAGCAGGCTGCTTGCGCTTTGTATTCCACCCCATGCTCTGCAGACACATTTAGTAGCGTCATCTTCCTAAAGAACCAAATTACCTATTATCCCTTTAATCTTGATGTACTTTTTTTATGGGTTTGGTTCCTAGCTAGTGTCCAACCAGGAAGCTACATATTATCTTTTTTTTTTTTTTAAGTTTTCTAAAAGCAACATAGAATGGATGGTCAAAATTTATTTCTAGATAGTACTCACATAATGCATTCATTTATTGTTTTATAGGACCAATTAAAAAGACAAAGGGGTCTATTCTCCCCCGATACACCAGAGTGACTTCCATTAACATTAACAGAAGGGAAACGCTTGCATAGAGATGAGTGGTTTCATCACATTAGAAACAGCACAGGCTGAAATGAAAGTCGTCATGTTTGTCAGGAGAGAAGCTACCAAGAAGGTTCAATTCACAACTGTGTTTACCCCCTCCACTCTCTGCTTGCTTGTATACTAAAGAAAATCAGCGAATAATTTGGAGATAGTACCCTCCCTCATAAATCAATTGGATGTGATTTTTTTTTTTTTTAGTATGAATGACACAATTTGCCAAAGAAATTCAGTAATGAAAAGCAACCCGGGAATTTGACAGGTCTTTGCTGAAGCATGGTCCTCAGAGACCTTTTGGAGGCAGAGGTGAGAGTAGAAATTGGCTACCCAGAGAACTCTACACAAAAGCAGAATTTTCAAGGGAGATTGGCTAACAGTGTCAAGCTTCTTTTTTGACACATCTTCCCGGAAATCTATCAAAATCTTGAAACTGCTTCTGACTGTAGCACATCCTGCGCACCTGTGATCCTTGGCTTTTGTGCACCTCATGAAAGTTTAAAATTTTAGACTAACATAAACTGACAGAAACTGAAGAAGGTTCTCATTTATCATTTTACACTTGGGTTAATTACTCAGGAGTTAATTATCTATGGTGTGACTAGCTCACGCTGCTATTATAAATCTGTATTTTCTTTTTAATATGGACGCATTCACTTTACATCTGGTAGACAGTGAGTTCAAATTGCTTTTTAAACTTTGAAAGTGCTCTTCAAAGACAAAGGCAGTCTTCTGAGTAAGGGCCTCTCTGTCCTCAGCCTGCTTGGCCTGGACTTTCATTTAGCATCAAAAACCAGGCTCCACAGCATTATTTTCTGCCTCCACCACGCTCCCTTCCCAGGACTCATTAGCAATATCTCTGGAAACTTGTTACTATTCATACTGACCTGAAAAATGCTTCTGAGAGATTTTCCTACTTTAAGAGCTTCCTTTCTTAACTATGACAAATTCCCTGCTTCAGAGCATTACCTAAGTCTCTCGTTGGAGCCAAAAAAAGACAAATCCTCTAGCCAGAGTACTTCTTTTTAGCCTAAAATGTGTCTCTTCCCCCATCGCCTTTAATATCCTCCCTTTTGTCTTGAGATCCAGTCCACCTTGATCTGCTTGTGTCAGAATTCCCTGCAAAACCATCTTCATTTTTCTGCTAATGGCTTTGTTTGTTGTTTCTTTTCTATATTTGGTGCTGTAGAGTAGTTTGCAAGCTATAGCTAAAGGACAAGGGTTGGTGAGGAAGTCCCAGTAAACATTTAATTTTGACTTTGCATTTAAAACTCCCTGCATGACCTTGACCTTCTTCATTGTGTTAGTTCAGTTTCTCTGAGAATGGCCACCAGCGTGAAACGAGATGTAGAGGAACCTGTGAAGGGAATGGACTAGGCTAGGAGAGCTCAGGCCAGGAGGTGTGGCTGGTACCTGCAGGGAGAGCAGAGGCAGAATAATTAGGTAGGCACGGTGCACTTCTACGAATGTTTTAGACAGGCCAGTGGACAGTCCTCAAGGCAGCCACTTCTGGAGCAAGCTGCCCGAGCCAGAAGGACCTACATAGGTAACTTTGCCCTGCTCAGCATGGGCTGGACCTGTCCTGGAAGAACCTGGCGACTGTGAACATCCTGCTGGACCCAAGACAGCCTCAGGTGGTATTGGCAGGAGATCTGAGTGGCATCATCTGAGGGCACTGCCCCCAGCTATTTCTCTCCTAGAGAATAGCTGCAGAGCAGCCACTGCCTCCAGAGGAGGGATCTACAAGCTATCGGGCAGTTTGCTCCTGCTGGCCATTCTCCCAGTGTGAACTATTGCTCCTTTGGGATCACAGTTGAGCAGTGTCATCATTTTTATACTCCCCAAACCTCTGAAGTTGATAAAAACTGTACATCAGTAAATTAGGTCCAGAGCTGAAAATCTGCTTCTGGTTCCCCAGTTAAATTATGTACAATCGTGTTTCCAGCACACTGCATAACAGGTTGTACAGATCAAGCTCCTTGGCAATACTTTAATAATAGACTGCCAACATGAAGATGCCCCAAGTTTAAATTGAAGCCTCTTACTATTTTAAATTCCTGGAGAGAAATTTAAGCCTAAATATTTAATCATTTTATAAGTGAAAGTGCAAAGAAAATGAAGTATGCAATCAGACTCTCTTGTCCTAGTGAGCTAAATTTAAAAAATTAAAAACCAAAGCTTGTGCCCTCCCGTTTCTCCTGTCGCTCAGTGCCCAGCAGCAGGGTTCTTGATGCAGGGGGCAGTTTCCTCTTCTTTGGCTGCTGCAGACACAGGGCCCATCATTGACATGGCCCAAATTCTTTCAGTGTTCCATTCAATTATAGTCCAAGTTTAAAAGGGTCCAAAAGTCCATCATAAGAATCTAACATGATTATAGTCCTAGCCTTTCATTTATGCCCCAAATAGTCACTACCCTCTGAAGTGACTGTCCTAGTACCCTGGGTTACCAAAGCCACGGAAGCAATCCTATGGTCAGTGAGTAAAAGAAGCCCACGGTGAACATCTTGTCTGTAGTCTTCCTGGGACACCCGTCAGTTGACACTGGATGCCTAGGGTCTATGACCCATGAGTAGAAATTCAACTGAGAAAATCTTTTCACAGAGTTTAATTAGGCCACATACCACACATATCTATATATATATGGAGAATTCAATTGTGTACGTGTTCAATTCTAGTACTTCCACTTGCCGTGAGACCAAGAACCAGGACTGCCATGTGTACCCTGGAAAACCTGGCATCCAGCACAATGGTTACCATGTAGAGGGTCCTATTAAATTGTTGTAATAAAACAGAATTTAATTCCCACTCCTGTTATGTAAGCCTCTATATCAGCTTACTTGCAAAACAGCATAATTTATAAGAGGACATGTTAAAAATCTGTTTAATGAGGAACTATATGATGCAGGGTTTAGTTCATAGTGTGCAACAGAAAGAAAATCAGAAATAAATCAGACTCCAGGATGAGCATGACTGTGACTACCACTGGGAAGCCCAGATTTCAATTTTTTATGTTCATCATGAAAGTCCCATCAGCTGAAAGGACCTATGTAGGTCCCCTTATTTTCTTTTTTTTTTTTCTTCTTTTTTTTCTTTTCAGAACCGGGGATTGAACTCAGGCCCTTGCGCTTGCCAGGGAAGCGCTTATTCTACTGAGCCATCTCCCCTGGCCCATCCCTTATTTTCTTTAGTTAACTTCATGATAAATAACTGTTTACTGTCATAGCTGTAACTGGTTTTCAAATGATTAACACAAATTCAATTTATACTAATAAAATAATACATTTAACAGCACAGTTTTCTTTTCAAATTAGTTTGCTGTTGTTAACATTTGAAAACCACTGTCTCAGTAAAAGTTTTACATGGATTCAAATTCCTTCCTGCCACAACATATTTCTCACTTAACTAATGCTTGTAAAGAGTTATTCGTAGCTTATTCATAGCTCAAATTCTGAATGATCATTAAAGTAGTTAAACAAGAATACTATAAAAGTTTTGACCCAGAGCAGGTTCCCTGTGTTGTTTTTTATCTCTGTTAATAAATGATCTTGTATGAAGTACATTTAAGCATGTAGCAAAATAAGCCCTTAATACATGTGTTGATTTATTTCATTTTTCAATATTTGTAGGCACTTTGAAAATTTTAAACTATAATTAAAGAAAACATTTTTTATTATTAGAATTAACTAATCTCTAAATGTTCAAATTGCTTTGATTATACCTTGGTTCCAGCACATGCCTCCCACTAGAATTTCAGTGACTTGAGAAGAGTGATTCTTTTAAAGCCTTCACAGGAGGTGCAGTCAGTAAATTATAAACAAACACAGTTTCAAAATTCAAGAAATAGGGGCTGGGGAGATGACTCAGTAGAATAAGCAGTTTCCTGGCAAGTGCAAGGGCCTGAGTTCAATTCCTGGTTCTGCAATAAAATAAAATAAAATAAAACAAAACAAAAATTCAAGAAATAGGTATAGAATACAACTTCACTGTCAGCGTTGGTGCTACTCCTTGTAAATAGTAATACTCTTACTCCTCATAATCATCTGAGTATTATTACTACTCTTATTTCATAGGGCAGGAATTGCAAGCATCGAGAGTTGCAGTGACCTGGCCAATGTCAGGGAGCTTACACAAGACGTAGATCTGCTCAGGGGTGCACACCTGAACCCCGGGATCCTTGTACAGTGCCGTTGCCCATTCGTGGAAGTGAACTTGAAGTTGCAGGCTGAATGAATCAGTAGTAATTCAGTGCTAGAATTTTTGTGCAGTGGTCCCTCACGTATCACAGAGGTTACAGTCCAAACGCCCCTGTGATGAGTGAAAATCAGCAAAGTGGCAACATTATATTTATTTTAGTATCTCTATTTATTGTACAGCTATACAAACCCTTCCCACCCTCATAGGAACCCTTCTTACACTTTTAAAGGCACTTCTAATTATCTGATCCATTTTCTAAAGCCATAAACTTACAGAATTTTAACATGCATACTGTATAGTACTGCAAAATCCGGTGAGATGGCAAAAAATCTGTGACAAATAATTTAGATTAATATTTTCTGAAAACCTGCGAAACAGTGAGTCCACAGAAGTTGAACCATGAAATATCGAGGGGCTACTGTATGGTGGTTTCTATGGTAACCTTACCTCTCCCCTCTTAATGTGTGTGCCTCACAGAGACGCTTTCTTGTAGCTGAACTATTAGCCATAGGCATCATTTTGGTATTCCATTCGTCAAGACCATCTTATCCATCAGGAATCAAGAAAATGTTTGAGTTGAAAAGAAATTGTATTCTAAAACAAGAAAGTTTAGGGGCCAGTGAGATAGCTCACTAAAATAAGCGCCTGCCTGGCAAGCGCAGGATCCTGAGTTCAATCCCCAGTATTGAAGAAGAAAAAAAAAAGCTTAACATTAAAAAACTATTTTACAAAATTAAGTTATATATTAAAATTAAGAAATAGATACATAGTAAATCACAAATTTATTATTAAATTTACTATTCAGAAATATTTCAAGACATTTGCAAACAAGGTGTAGGTTTAATTTGCTTATTTCATTAGAATTCCCAGGTAAGCAGGATCATTGATGAATATTCATAATCAATCACATGCTCTATAAGACACAGTAAATATTTTTGTGCTACAAATTATTTTTTAAGTGTTCACATATTTGGCGATAAATTCAGATTTATGGGAATACTTTCTACTCTGCGTGCTATGACGTGTGAAGGAAGCCTATAAAATTCTTAAAGGCGCTGTCAGGGCTCACTTCACTTTAATCCTGACAAGTTACCAGCGAGCTGCCCCCTTCTCTGTGCGCAGGTAGTATGCATAACGAGGCAGAGTGGAAGGTATACACCGACCTGCTTACAGATTTTATAATAACCAATTGCTAAAAGAATAGTAGCTGTCTTCCCATACATTCCCAAACAAATGCCTGAAGTATTCTTCCATCTCCATTTTCCCACTTGGTAATTCTGTGAGATCTTTCTTATAAGAAGCAGCAGGAGGCCTGAAGAGATAGCTCGGAGGCCTAAGCGCCTGCCCAGCAAGTGCAAGGACCGGTGTTCGATCCCTGGTACCCCATGCTGCGCTGGCCCCGCGCTGAACTGGCTACCGAAACTGGATGAGGTGGTGCATGCCTGTAATCCCATTACTGAGCAGGTCGAAACAGGAGGATCACTATGAGTCCAAGCTGCATAGCGAGACCCTACCAAATAAATAAAGGGAGGGAGGGAGGGAGGGAGGAAGGAAGGAAGGAAGAACTTTTTTAAAAAAGTAGTGGGACACAGAAGACCAGGTTTCTGTGAACACTGACTATGACAAGAGCCCATAACTTGGACATCGTGAGCCCGCGCAGCTTCCCGGCATCCAGCTCAGTTCTGAGTAGAGCTCTATTAGTTTCCTGAGCTGCTGTGGGGAGTGACCACAACCCAGGCACCCAGGCAGCCTCAAAGGACCGAAATGTATTGTCTTGTAATTTTGGAGGTCAGAAGCCCACAGTCTGCACATCTCAGGGGCTGTGGGGAAGATGGCTTCCCGCCTTTGCCCCCTCTCCAGGCCACCTGCATTCTGCGGTCAGAGCCCCCTTTCCTTCACCATCACTGCCAACACCATCTGGCCATTCTTCCTCATTCTAGGGCCCTCGAAGCCCGCTCGGCCTCTCTCCTCCACTTTTAAGGACTCATGTGACTACCTGGAGCCCAGCCACATAATCCAGGATTATCTCCCCAGCTCAAGGATTTTAATTTAATCACATATCTAAAGTTCCTTTTGCCATGTAAGCTAAATTCTAGGGATTAGTGTGTGGGCATCCCTGGGGGACCATTATTCAGCGAGCCACAGGCGCACTTGGCAAACTCTAAGTGAAGGCATTGCTTCAGGCCCCGGAGCCGCTGCCAAGGGCGCCCCGTGAGCGACCCTGAGGAGCCTCCAGCATCTCGCTAGCTCTGTGGCTCCCCTAATGTGCCATGTTCCACCTCCAAAGTGGTGGCTGCTTCTCCACTAGCAAGTGCTTTCCTCTTATACCTCATGACTGGAGAATTATAGAACTCATTGTTTTCTCTTTATTTTCTATAATTCCCTGTGACATAGACTGTTGGGGTGGTGATAATAGTGTGTGTAGGTGTGTGTGCTTGCCGGTACCATACACATGAATACTTTTCTTCCCCATTTTTATTTTGCTATTTCATTATTTTTAGCAGATTTTTAGAAAATGATCACATCCAGGGAAGGGCTGAGACTGTGTGAAAGTGAACACATCCTCTCTCTGTCTCTCTCTGTCTCTCTGTCTCTCTGTCTCTCTGTCTCTCTCTCTCTCTCTCTCTCTCTCTCTCTCTCTCTCTCCCTTTGTCTCTCTCTATATATATCTATCTCTACATCTATCTCTGTGTCTGTCTGTCTGTCTCTCTCTCTCTCTCTCTGACCATGTAT
>NW_004524887.1:851863-921153 GCF_000260255.1 Octodon degus | reverse complement strand
CTTTCCTCTTTGGCCCCATAATCTCCTTGATCAGAAAGTTTGGGACACCGCCGAGTTACATGACGTTACAGTACAAGTTCTCATATGTCCTGAGTCTTAACTGACCTTGGAAGGCTAGGGCCAAAATGTTGGCTTTCCTTGTGGCCCTCCTTTTTCTCTAACTTTGGTCTGTAAACTTAGGTTGTTAACCATCCAGAAGACAAGCTTATTGTTATTACCATACGACTTAGGCTGTTAAACTTAACCTCACTATCTGTCTGAATATCAAACATCTTAGGCATAACATGGAACAGGTATTTTTCATCAAATATTGATATGTTAAACTTTAAGTCCCTACAGAATATGATGAAAAAACATTTAAAAATTAGAATATATTTTTAAAAATAGGCATAAAGAATTATATACTTCTTATGTTTACACATATTTCCAAAAATCTAACTATATATAACCTTGAAGCACGACAGTCCAAAAATATTCCTTTTTCTGTCTCTTGCCTTCATTCACCCCCCCCCTTTCTTTTTTGAACAATCATCCACCCAAGAGACAGCACAGCAGCAACTGGCATGTCATGACAAGCAACCCATATTCAGAATACCAGAATGACAGGCACTCCAAGCATGAAACTACTATTACAAATTACCATCTGCAGTGCAGTAGTTTAGCTCACATGTATCAGTATATATAGATAGTCAGGGTTCGAATCTTTCCAATTAACTGCTAGATTCAAAAATCTTCTGGAAAGTCTCAGGATCATTGCCTTGTCCATCTTCTACATATAACTGTATGGCTTGTCACTGTCATGTCTCCTAGCTCTTCTCCTTTCCCTCTCTTGATTAGTCCTTGAGATCCTGCTTTCCTTTACTTGTTTTATATCTTTCTATTTGTATTTCTTATTTTGAGTTCTTATACTAGGGAAACTATACAATATTTACACATGTGTGTCTGGTTTATTTCACTTATGAGTATATGTTCAAGTGGCATCCACTTCAATATAAAGGCTTCGAGTTTATCATTCTTTATAGCTGAATAATGCTCCATTGTGTAAAAATACATCTTTTTCAACCATTTCTCAGATGATAGGCATCTCGGTTGTTTCCAAGATTTGGCTATCACAAATTGTGCTGCTATAAACATAGGCACACATATATCACTATGATATGATGCTTTCAGATCGTCTGGGAAAATTGCCAGTAGAGGAATAGCTGGTTTAAATGGGATTTCCAGTCCAAATTTTCTAAGGAGTCTCCACACTGATTTCCATAACGGTTACACCAGTCTACATTCCCACCAGCAGTGGAGAAGGGTTCCTTTTTCCCCACAGCCTCTCCAACATTTGTTTTTGGGTGATTTCTTTATGATAGCCATTCTTTCTGGGGTGAGATGATATCTCAATGTTGTTTTTAATTTTCATTTCGCGGATGGCTAGTGATGTGGAGTATTTTTTCATATATTTATTTGCTTCTTTAATTTCTTCCTCTGAGAAGCATATGTTCATCTCCAATGCCCATTACTGGATTGGGTCTTTAAATTTTGGGGCCCTATTGTTTTTTAGTTCTTTATAAATTCTAGAGAGCAGACCTTTGTCTGAGTACTTATTTGTCATGATTTTTTTCCAAATTTGTGGGTTGCCTTTTCACTTTGTTGGTAATTTCTTTTGACATGAAAAAACTTCTCAGCAAGAGCAGGTCCCAGTTGTTAATTCTTTCAACTGATTCCTGTGCGATTTGATTTCTGTTCATGAAGTCTTTGCCTACCCCTATGTCTTCAAGAGTTCCTCCTACTTTCTCTTCCAGGAGATTTAGTGTCTCTGCTTTAATGTTTAGATCTTTAATCCATTTTGACTTTAGTTTAGTGCAAGGTGATAGACCTGGATCAAGATTTAGTTTTCGTCATGTAAAGAGCCAGTTTTTCCAGCACCATTTGTTAAAGAGGCTATCTTTCTTCCAGTGAGTATGTTTGGCCCCTTTGTCAAAGACTGAGTGTGTTCATAGGGGCTTCAGCATCTTCTAATCTATTCCATTGATCCTCAGGTCTATTTTGTTGCCAGTAGCATGCTGATTTTATCACAGTAGCCTTGTAGTATAATTTCAAGTCAGGAATTGTAATGCCTCCTGCCTTGTCTTTATTGCTCAGGATTGCCTTTGCTATTCTAGGTCTTTTCTGGTTCCAGATAAATTTTAGGAATGATTTCTCTAGCTCTGTGAGGTATGTCGGTGGTAGTCTGATAGGGATTGCATTAAATCTGTACAGCAATTTTGGGAGTATAACCATCTTCACAATGTTGGTACTTCCTATCCAGGAGTGTAGAATATCTTTCCATTTTATGAAATTCTCTACGATCTCTTTTTTCAGAGTACTGTAATTTTCCTTGAAAAGATCTTTGATTTCTTTAGTTAGATTAATTCCAAGCTATTTCATTTTCCTCAGTGCTGTTGTAAATGGTATTGTTTCTATAATTTCCCTCTCAGTGTGTTTGTTGTCTGTGTAGAGGAATGCTATTGACTTTTGGGTATTGACTTTATAACCTGCTATGCTACTGAATTTCTGTATTAATTCTAGTAGCTTCTTGGTGGAGATTTTTGGGTCTTCCAAGTAAAGTATCATGTCATCTGCAAATAAAGATAATTTAACTTCTTCCTTACCTATTCTTATTCCCTGTATTTCTTTCTCTTGTCTAATGACTGTAGCTAATGGTTCCACAACTATATTGAATAGAAGTGGTGATAGAGGACATCCTTGTCTTGTACCAGACCTAAGAGTAAAAGATTTCAGTTTTTCCACATTTAGGATTATGTTTGCCATTGGGTTTTCATAAATGGCTTTTACCAGATTGAAGTAGAGGCCATCTATTCCAATTTTCTGTAGGACTTTGAACATGAACGAGTTTTGGACTTTGTCAAAAGCCTTTTCTGCATCAATTGAGATGATCATGTGGTTTTTAGTTTTCACTCTTTTGATATAGTATATTACATTTATAGATTTTTGAATATTGAACCATCCTTGCATCCCTGCAATGAATCCTACCTGGTCATGGTGTATGATTTTCTTGATGATTTGTTGTATTCTATTTGGTAGGATTTTATTGGAGATTTTGGCATCTGTGTTCATGAGTGAGATCAGCCTGTAGTTCTTTTCTTAGTTGCGTCTTTCCTGGTTTTGGTATCAGTATAATACTTGCCTCCAGGAATGATTTTGAGAGGATTGCTTACTTTTCAACTTTATGGAAGAGTTTGAGGAGTATAGGGACTACATCTTCTGTAAATGTCTTGTAGAATTCAGCTGTGAATCCATCCAGACCTGGACTTTTCTTTGCCGGTAGGTTTTTAATTACATCTCGTATTTCATTGGCTGTTATTGGGCTATTGAAAGCAGTTATATCTTGTCGATTCAGTTGTGGTAATTTGTACCTTTCTAGGAATGTGTCCATTTCTTCTGTGTCTTCTATCTTGTGAGAGTAAAAATTCTCAAAGTAGCTATTGATAGTGTTCTGAATTTCCACTGGGTCTGTGGTAATTACACCTTTTTCATTCCTTATTGCTTGTATTTGAATTTTTTCTTTCCTCTTTTTGATGAAGTTAGCTAGGGGTTTATCAACGTTATTTAATCTTTCAAAGAACCATCTTTTTGCTTTTTTAATTATTTGAATTGTTTTCTTTGTCTCAGTTGAATTTATTTCTGCTCTAGTCTTTATGATTTCTTCCCGTCTCTGGGCTCTGGGTTTGGTTTGCTCTTCCTTTTCTAGTTGTTGAATGTGCAGCATTAGGGTATTCAGTTTCTTTCTTTATGTGGGGGGTTAGATCTTTTTTTAAATCAGTATAAATTAGTGAGTTTCCTTTTGGAAGATGTGCATGGACATCTTTGATCATCTTTTGATCATTTTCCCCTTCCATAACTTTTTTTCCCTAACATCTTAGGCATTTTTCTCATCCCTGAGGCATAATAGCCAACACCCCCTTCCAAGAAGAGAGATTTGTTTGACCCACAGTCACAACCCATGGCTGCCAAGCTTCAGGCAGATGGCATCGTGCAAGGGCCTGGGACAGAGAAAGCTGCTCCTGTCGTGGCAGCCAGGCAGCAGGGCAAAAGGAGGAAGCTGGAGGGAGACATCCCGCAGGTCGCACTTCCCACCACGGGCTCCCCAGCCCAGCCCCACCTCCTTGTACTGAGTCAACTTGAGGGCCTTCTTCCAAACTTTCTATCTAGGAGCACACGAGAACCTTTGGGCAGTCTGGATCTGAACTGTAGTACTGGCCTCCTCCCAGGTTCACATCTGGGGAAGGGATATCGATGTGTATGCTGGATGCTGATTGTTTCTAAATAAGAGGCAAATAAGGATGCCTTTCCCATTTTATATTGTTCTCAGGGAAAAATATTTTGTTTTCTTACTTTAACATATTTGATTTCTAGAACAGTAAACATGGCTACCTAGGGCAAAGCTATGTCAAAACCAGTCCTCTAAATGGAGTCCCGCCCTACCTTCCCAGCTTCCTCCTCCATGCCATGCAGCCCTCTGAACCAACACTTGTCCTTTCTAGCCTCCCAGCATGCTCTCTTTCTCTCTGCTTTTTTTCCACTTTGATAAATGGGGGGAGGCAGTGGGAGGAGCAACTGTCAAACAGCATTAGAGGGATTTTGTAGAATTCCCAAGAATTATCTTGCCTTAGGAAAGGGGAAGAAATGCACTGAATGTGTTTAAATTCAGATGAAACATACTTTTCAATTTAAAATGTGCAGCTAATCAGAGATAATTGTGTGGTGGTCAGAGATGACAGGCCCTAAAGATATTTTAAGCATTAGTAAACCTTGTCTTTCCTAAAGAAAGCAGATAAGAGAGCCAGGGATAACAGTCCCTATCTCACCTCCTGCACCATGGGAGTAAGAAAATAAATAGAGAGCCATCTCCCTCTTGGGGTGCTGCTGAGGGCTAATGTGGAACATGACGAACACGAGCTGCCCTCCCTCTGGTCAGAGCTGGGCATTCTTGGAGGTTGTCCTTCTTACTTGGTGATGCCTTGGCTCTGACACGTGGGGGGAAGCAATCAGAAAGAGCCCGCAAAGGGCACTGCTGCTACATCTTCCCGAGTCACTTCTTCATGGAGGAAGAACGCCTACGCTATAATAATGTGCTACTGAGGAACCAGGGCTTATGGAGAGAGAGAGGAAAAAGTCGGGCACATACAGTCTCAGCTTCATGCTTTGTCCTTGTACCTTCACGTGGGTCTCTCTCTCCTTGTACCTTCACGTGGGAAAGAGAGACCACTCTCTTGGAGATCTGTGCCAAGGGTGCTAGATTTGATTGTTCCGGGAGTATTAATTTTTGATAGGTGTCTTTCACCACCATCCGTCTCTCCCTCTCAAAGAAGTGCTCTAGGATGCAGGCCAGGCCGCATCACACTGCTGTGTCTATGCATGCTGTTCCAGTAACAGACATCCTCCTCTCCCCTCCACTGGCACACCAGGCAGTTCCTGCCCATTGTCAGTGCTCAGCATTGCATCTGTGAAGCTGTTCCTAATGACCACCACACCCTAGTACACACAACAAGGAAAGGTCATTAATTAATATTGCATGCTAACCTTTAATGTACAGTATAACAGGGTGTATGTATCAGACAGAATTTTCCTGCAGGCTTTCCATCAAAATATTTTGTTCAGTGGACTGTGCTAGTCATCAGAGCAGTCAAGTTAAGGGACTCCCAAACTTGCCTTTTAGCAGCATCTGAATGTACATTGTGGGACAAAGAGTGGAGGTGAGGGACATGAACAGAACCCAGAGTGACCATCTTGGAAAACTCACAACTTCTTCTACCTGCTAGTAAAATCTTCCTTTAAGACATGAAAGAACTACAACCAAACTTCTACTAAAATGTATCACTTACATCTCCTTTTTATTTATGGCTCATATAGTTGCTTTATATTTATTGTTTCACTCAATCATGAATGTTCAGTTTATCACAGCTAGTAACTGGAATAGTCTCAGGAAATTCTTGTGTCTTTTTGTGTCTCAACTTCTCTCTATATAAAATGCAGATGGACCCGTCATTTTGTTTTGTGATGCTGGAGTAACACATATTTTATGGATGGTACAACTCAGGCTCAGTTTCATCAAACGAGGCAACTGACTTATCCAGACCTGTGGAGCTAGTGCATGTGGTGCTGCAGAGGAGAAAATGGCCATCCATCTGTGCACCAGGTGGCCTGCAGCAGCCTGCTTCCCTGTGCTGGACACCAACAGCAGCACAAGGGAACTACAAATAGCCGCTAGCCTTTCCCTCAGGAGGTGCTGCCTTGTTTTTCCCTAGAAGCATCCTCTTTTCCTTCCTTTTTCCTCTTTGCTAGAGCTGCCTGTTATTTCAGTGACTCGCTGCATGTTCAGTTGGAAAGTTTTAAGTCTGGAAAGTCTTATGATTCATTTCCTGGGCCTGCATACCTTAGCAGAGCCCGTATGGTGTGCTTCCTTTATGTACTATTTTTCTCACCACTACACCATGTGCTAACATGAGACTATTAAATGATTTAATCTCACGCTTCTGCCTTAAGCAGCTTTCCACCATCAGGATGACAAGAAGCATTTGGCTGAGAGAACTGCAGGAGATGGTGCCGCCTGGTTCTAGAAGTCATCACTTGGCAATGCAGAGCGCTAATGGCAACTAGAGCACACAGGGAGTCCAGGGACAAGTGCCAGATACCATAGAGTGCAGATTGGTGTATTATAGGAAAGTCTCACAAATCAATACCAAAAGGGACAAAATACACAAAGAAGCAATCAATGAGCAGACTACCAACTAATAAAATATATGAAACATCTATAGTCTGATAGTCAATAAGATAGTTTTTAAGACGATAATCTTCACCTGCCAAATTAGTGAAGAATTGATTGTACGTTATATAGAGAGAAGATATGTGATGAAACAAACATATCTTGAACACTTTGGTAGAGGTGTGGTATAATAAGTCTTTCTGTAAATTCAATTGGGACTCCATACTAATACCTTCAAAATAGTGGCTAGTCTTGGGCTCAGTAATTTGTTTTTAGAAATCTACTTTAATAAAAAAAGATCATTAAATCAGTCAGATACTAAAAAGTAGAAATGGTTATCCCAATCCACTATTATAATAGTAGAAAACAGGAAACTTTCATAGACAGCAGTTTAAAAAATTTACTTGGATGGGGCTGGCCAAATAGCTCAGTGGATTAAAGCACCTGTTTAGGCAGATGCAGTGGCCAGGGTTCAAACCCTGGCGTGTAGTGCTGGCCCCAACCCTGGGTGTGCTGAGATGGCAATTGAGACTAGGCTTGATGGCGTGCACCTGCAATCCCAACTCTTGGGAGGCTGAACACAGGTGAATCACTACGAGCCCAATCTACACAGTGAGACTCTGTAGACCCTATACTAAAATACAAAATAAATGAATAAAATTTACATGGATGATCCTATAGCTATATGCATTATTATAATTCAGGGAACTGGGGAGATAGCTTGGTGGTCTAAGCACTTGCCTGGCAAGTATAAGGACCTATGTTCCACTATTCTGGTACCGAATGTGGGCATGCAGTGCCAGCCACATAAACTGGGCATGGTGGCATACACCTATAATCTCAGCACTGGGGAGGCTGAGACAGGAGGATCACTACAAGTCAGAGCTGCATATCAAGATCCTGTACGAAATAAATAAATAGATTTTTTTTAATTTAATGCAGGGCCCGGGGAGATGGCTCAGTGGAATAAAGTGCTTCCCTGACCAGTGCAAGGGCCTGAGTTCAATCCCCGGTTCCGCAAAAAAAAAAAAAAAAAAAAAAATTAATGCAAAGAATATTTAAGGGCATGAAAACATGTCAAGCCACAACTCATTTACTCCATATCTTGAGAGAATATAATTATTTTCCAAATGATATCAATAGAGAAATGATAGGGACCTTCTTATACCCAAAGGGTCTACAAAGCTGGGAGAAAACACAAGGCTGCTGCCACTTACTGGTGTAGGGCTGTGGCCGAATTAGAGTTCCCAGAGCTCTGCATTTACCCCAGTCCCTACACCTATAGTAGCAAAAGAAAAGCTGAAACGTCTGCTGCTGGCAGAGAATGCAGGCACTGGAGAGAGAGATGGATAACAAACTATGAAAGAACTCTTCATATGGAAGATAATATTTTAACAGGTTCACAATTTAATTCCTTTCTACATACAGAAAACTTGTTTCCCTAGGTGTTATAATTATCTTCAATATAATTCCAATTACCTAATTAGGTCCCCTCCACCAACACAGTCCTGAGTCCTTTGGTCATTCCATTTGCACTAGCTTCCAAAGATAGTTTCAGAATATCAAGAGCCCCACCAGGTAGCACTGTGGTTAAGAGCACTAGTGCTGGGATCAGGCTTATAGTTCAAAGTCCAGTTCTATCACATGCCAGTTGCAAACCTTGAGTCAAGCTGATTAAGTGGTATAGAGACACTTTCCCTCTACTATCAAGTGGGAAGAGTCACCTGTATTGTGCAGGGCCCATGGGTCAGGTGCAGGTCTCCGCTAGTGCAATAGTTACCCCAGAGTAGACAGTACATGATAGGCATTAATACTGCCCCTGCCTTAGCTCACTGATGGCGTTCACCTGCCAGTTACAGAACAATCCCTGTGCCCACCCCATGACTCCTAGCACTCTCAGCGCAGTCTAATAAGGATGGGTAGGAGCGGCCTACAAGACCCAGAGCAATATTAGCTAGCGGGGAAAGCACAGATGAAGTCATTACAGCATTCAAACACTTCCTAAGGAGTGGGACTTCATAAGGCCTGGGATTTTTGTTTTCAGAGGGAACAACACAGAGGGGAATGATATAGGTAGAAAGAAAGATGGTTAGTATGATCCATGACACGTATGGAAATGATGAATTCAGGGGTCATGTGGACCTTAGGGACTAGGGGCTCTCTGGTAGGCCATAAGCTGTCACAGTGATAGAAATATGTTGAGGTCACACACATACCCAGATTGAAGGGCCGGCCAAATAGCTCAGGGGATTAAAGCACCTACAAGCAGGCTCAGGGGCTGGGGGTTCGATCCTCAGGGCCTGCCACACCAGCCCCACCACCAGGGGTATGCTGAGACTGCAATTGAGACTGGGTATGGTGGCATGCATCTGCAATCCCAGCTCTTGGGAGGCTGTAAACAGGCCTAGGAGTCTGATCTAGTAATGAGACACTGAACATAGACCCTTCCCTAAAGTACAAAAACAAAAACAACAGAAAAAAACCCCACATACCTAGATTGATAACTCCTGCTGTCAGCAGTAAGCTAGTGATGTGCAGGCTTGGAGGGGCCTTGTGAACTTCTGCTGGAGACTCAGTACCATGTTCTTTGCCTGTGTCGCTTTATTCCCTTTAGTTCATGTGACACCTACTGTGCTCTCCCCGGTGCTGATGGCCACGTGGTGATCATCATTTTTAATTTCTGTTGACTGCCTTAGATGTTTCCATTTTATAAGCATTTCCTTTTCCCTCTTTTACAAGCACCAAGCAGTAAGAAAAAGGGAAATGGAGTCAGAATTCAAACTTTGGCTTTGTTACTTCCCAGTTCCGTGACTTGGCAACATTAATTCTCTAAGGCTCCATTTCTATATTTGTAACAAAACTACAACATCCCACCCAACTGTTGGGAGAACTCCTTAAAAAAAATTTTTTTAAGAGAAACTGGCATATAAAAAGGGGTCTCTTTCTCATCCTTCAGTGGAGAAAAATAATGTTTGAAAGCAAATGCCGAAATATTATTCTTGGGCTCTGTCAAGTATATCAAGCATCTAGTCAAAATAACCTTGTAAATACTTTGAGGATTAAAAATATTGGACAATTAAAACCAAGTGATGAAGATATAATGATGAACAATACAATTTTTTTCCAGTTGGAATTTTTAGCAAACCATGTAATATATAGTGATATATATGTTTTATAGAAAAATTAAATAGTCATATGTGCTTATTTGTGCATGACTTTCAAGAGACTCATCTACTGGTCTCTAAAGTAATCAATGATCGAAGTTGATGGTGGAAGCATTTGGATGAAATACCAAACTCCAAAGTATCAAGTTCTACAGAGATTTGAGTAAGGAAGTAAATTTTGAGCTCACATGTTGATACCTATGAAAAATGTGTTCTATAAATTGTGACGCCTCTGAAAGTGCAGTCAGCTGGCTTTCCTAGGCCAGCAAATTGCTGGTGACCCTAGAGAATTGTGTGAGGCCACAATTTAATTGCACAAGCTTTAAGAGATCTGCAGTCCTTTATCCCATTAATTCAACCTGCAGCTTTGTTCTCTTGTCCCTTTTGAATATGCAGTTCTCATTGATTTCAATGGGAGTTACAGATACAGAGAAAGAGAAGAATTGGGCCAATTATCTGTTCAAAGCAGAGCATCGTTTAAGTACAGTGTTAAAGTGTTTGCAGGCACATTAGTGAGTCAGCTCCTTCTCATGTTTTGTCCAGAAGGCTTTCCAGTTTGAATGGACCATTTTAAAGGGCAACCTCCTTCCCTAAAACTTCAGTGTCATTCCCATGCACCAGTAATTTGATTGTGACTGCTGGGAGGCAGTGACCCCACATTTAATCTCAACTTTCCTGCTGAATTGCTTCAGATCGAAGCAATAGTCTAATCATAATTACCAACCCTAAATAACATTATAAATTCCTACAACGCCTATTGGGCTCTGAGTGCTGCTCCACAGAACGAGTCAAGTCGCTATAGCCTCAGCCCTCTCACACTTTTCATTTGAAAGAGTCTGGGTCTGTGGTCATACACCAACAGAGTGCAAAGAGGGAGGGAGGATGGCCATGAATGACCCTGCACAGAGACCTCGCCTGTGCTGCGATCTCAGCTCTCACTCGTTAGGCACTGTGTGTATAGTACATGGCTGCATGGGAAAGTTCTTTAAAGTAAGTGCTATTTTTGTGCTAATTTCAATTCTGTAATCCCATGTACATTATAATTTGTGGAAGTCTTATTTGAAAATTTTTCCAGGGAAAGAGTCTGATGACCTTGAAACTGGATGCCCCAGACACCCAACAGACTTTCTCGGTGCTTTTACAAGTTGCAGGCCTGGAAGCTCAAGTTCTTCTTTTTACTGGCAGCTCTTTCTCTAACCCAGAGAAAATTACTTCTCCAACATCTGAAATATCATAACTTCATGCCTCTAACAATCCCCCTGCTCCTTCTGGCTGGGTTATTTTCATTGCTTAGTAGGACTACACTCAAGACTGGCTTCCAGTGGTAATTTTCTCTAGATGTGGTTCAATAATTGAGTCCCAAATTTTTGCTTTTGTAAAACATGAAGAGACCGGCCATACAAAGGCCAATGGGTCGTACAGCCCACCCATATGTGGCCACACTGCAAATGCTGAAAACTTGTGGCCTGGCAAAGGGAACATTGTCACAGCTTGAGACAGTTTCTAATTCTAGCTTCAAGTTCAGTAGTTTTAAATCCTGAGCAATCTCTGGGATTCTGTTTCTTTCTCTAAAGTAGTGTCATGTTGTGCACCTTTTGGAGTACTGTAGACTAAATTTAAAGAAGCATACAAAAAAGTCTGTTCAAGATGCATTGAGGTTTTCATTTTACTTTTGTTTCATTTTGTTTTCTGATTTCTATTAATTTTTGTTCCATTTTCAATGCGGGAAGTTATTTAAATGTATTACAGACCCTCTATAAAAAAGCCTACATGTGGGTCAGGGATATAGCTCAGTGGCACAGTACCTGCCTGGCAAGTGCGAGGTCCTGAGTTCAATTCTCAGTACCAAAAAGTTAAGTTAAATTAAATTAAATTTTAAAAAATTAAAAGTCCATACATGATTAATATTTTAAAGAAACAGTTCTTGTTTATTTTTCTCAAATGTCACTTCTTAAGAAACGAATATCCTGTGAAGTAGATCACCAGATAGTTATTACCATATTTTGTTCATATTAATGCTTAAAAGGAAATTTTCTGCTGGTCTCGATTCTTATTATTTCAGACAAACTAAGTATGTACTCACCTTATAGTCTCCATAGGTACAAGTAACAACATAAGTGAAAACAGTAAAAATCATTGCCATTATAATTATTAACATGTATTTTTGATTGATTGATTGATTTTTTCCTATTGTAGCATATAAAATTTCATTTCTAATAACTGTTAAAATAATAAATAACAGGGTCTCAAAAATGATTAATATCACTTTTAAATTCCTTTTCTAGGGATTTCTTGCTTTATTATAATATAGTATGAATTTGAGTGAATGATATCCAGATTTGCCACAGTATATTTTCTAGTGTTTTTTTCTTCTTTCTAAATGCCTAAATAGATGTACATAATTATTGCTTTGTTTCTTATGGATGACAAGGCTAAGAAATCTTCAGGAAAACCTTAAATAATTTTAAGGCAATTATTTCAATAATTATAAAGAAATATCAGATTGTTTAAATTAATGAATGAGCATTTCTAGAGGTATGGTGGGATTGTGATTTGAAGATGCCAAGCAAGAATAAAACACATAGCCAGATCTCCATTAATCTTTGCTGATAAAGCCACAAGCACAATAAATTCGAGGAAAAGTTTGAATCATGTAGTTTGAACAATAAAACATCAACAAATTTTAAAAATTAGGGTTGTGTAGGCTTCAGGTATTATGGAAGCGCAAAAGGAGAGCGAAGTCAGTAAAGCCAGTGGCCAAAGGAAAAGTTCTAGAGAAAGCAGGTCCTGGAATGTGGCTGGAAGGGTGAACGGACATTGGTGAGTCAGACTTCTGTAACTGTAACAAAACACCTGAAATAATCAACTTACAAGCCAAAGGTTTATTTTGGCTTATGGGTTCAATCAGTGGTTGGCTGAATCATTGCTTTGGGGCAGCACATAATGGTAGTAAAGTGTGATGGATAAATCTGCTCCCCTCATGGTACAGGGAGGCAATGACAGAGACATACCAGAGCCCAAGCCCAGTATTACCTGTCCAGGACATCACCCACAGTGATCTCACCTCCTTCCATTAGGTCCTCCCTCTTAATGCTTTCACTGCTTCCCAGTGTCACCAGAAGCTGGGGATCAAGCCCTCAACAGTGCGCTTTTTGGAGACATTCAAGGTTCCAAAATATAGCACCTGGGCAGAGGAAACACATTGCTGAAATCTTATAATTCTAATCTCCAGGGGGCATCTTTAAAATCTTGAGCGTGCAAAGACTTGAGTACAAATGGCTAAAATGACTGGCTGTTGTTCAATGGTGAAGCTTCATAGAAGATGACCCCCGCAGGACGAAAAACTACTTCAGTGAGACTCGCTTTTCCTGTTTTGGGCACTGTCCTCAGTTTGTGCATCCAGATCTTCAAGAGATAAGGGGTCAACAGTTCATGATTATGCAAATGAGCCTCTCCAATTCTACTTGGGAGCACAAGTAAATAAGTTATCAAGAGAACCTGAGAGTTAGCTAAATTGGAAAGCTGGCTGAAATGCAAAAAAGAACATCCTTTGTAAGGAATGGCGGGTGCGCTCTGCCTGGAGGAAGCGCAGCAGAATGGAGAATGGTTTGCAATACGGCTCTGCTCATTACAATCTCAGCTCAGAGTTCTTCAGTGATCGGTTCAGAAGGCACATTGGAGACTCGCCACCTGTCTATTTCCAGCACTAGCATGAAAAGCGTAAGCATCTAACAATACCGTGCACATTGTATCTTTTTATTCAGATTAAAGGATGAGAAAATACTGGAGTTCTGTTCTATCAATGCCATACTGAATGTATATATGTACTCTCAGCATGTGAACATGTCTCTGTTCATGCACATAAAATATACGTACAAAAATGTTGCTGAATGACTTCAATAGAGGACATTTGTTTCTCAGAGTGTTGGAGGCTGAGGAGTTCAGGTCAGGCCCTGGCAGATTTGCTGTCTGGTGAGGTCCGGGTGTCTAGCTTAAAAGCCCCACTATGCTCTCATATTATAGGATAAGATTTCAACATATGAAAAGAGACAAACATACAATGCACTGAGTCTTCCTTTTCCACTGCCTGCTTTCCATCTTGCTCTAAACCCAACCTTCCTAGCTCATTGACAGCCATTCTTCTTGCATGAGTGACCATCAACCCAGTCTTTATCATACTTTCAAGGTGATCTTAATAATCCTCTAGGTTTTTCTTGCTCCCAATAGAGTTAGTTTCTCTTTTATTTTTACACTGGTAATGGTACTAAAATACAGTAATGCCTCTGTTCACAAACACTTCTCTTCATGAACAGTATGGTTCATGAATAAAGTCATTCAGCAAAATTTTCCTTCCATTCCTGGCCTCTGCATCTGGTGATGAACACAACCATGGCCATCTTCCCAGCTCTGACACATGGTCACAGCTTCCTCTAGTTGGCATTGTGGTCATAGACAGATCTGTGCACACCTGCTGTGAAGCTTTTCTGCATGATTTTTAGCACATACAGTACAGTATTATTCTACCCAGCACAGCTCCATAGAAAGTGCAGAGCAAGCATGGTGGTAAAAAAGAAAATGCAGAGCAGTAATGAAGGTGACAAGATCATGCAGAGAGGTAATGAAGTCAGCAAGAAAGTACACAGCAAGAATGGTAAGAAGAAGGCTTTGAAGACAATAACCATTGAACTGAAGAAGGAAATTGTAAGAGACAATGAGCATGGTATTTGTGTGAGTGATCTGGCCTCAGAATACAAGATGGCAAAGTTCACAATCTTGACTCTTTTGAAGAATAAAGATGCCATCAAAGAGCTCATGTGGTAAAAGGAGTGACTACATTAACCAAGCAGAGGACACAAGGGCTGGAAGAGGTGAAAAAACTTTCACTGGTATACTAAAATAAGAAACAGCTGGCAGGTGATAGCATTAGTAAAGCTATGATCTGTGAAAAAGCCAGAAAATTGCACAGTGATTTACTGCAAGAAAACCCCTCTACAAGTACAAGTGATGAACTGAAAGGCAGTTGAGGGTGGTTTGACAAATTCCACAAGAGAAGTAGCATCCATAGTGTGATAAGACATGTTGAAGTTTCTAGTTCTGACAAGGCCTCTGCAGAAGCCTATGTGTTGCTTAACATGTGTTCAATATGGTAAAGCAGGGCTCTTCTGGAAGAAGATGCTGATGAGAAACTGTATCACATAGTGGGAGAAGGCACTGCTGCGCCACAAACCCAAGAAAAACAAGGTGATTCATTTGCTGCATGTGAAAGCAAGTATAAATCTGAAGATTAAACTACCACTAGTATACTACCCCCAGACCTCTTGTGCATTCCAAGAACAGAATGTGAACAAGGCCAGATTCCCTGTTGTGTGGAGGGGCATTGCAAAAGCTTAGGTGACAAGGCAATTGTTTGTGGAATGGCTACAGGATATTCACGACCACCATTAAGTTGCACTTTTCTAACAACTGACTGCCTGAAAGGTGCCTCCTTCTGATCACACAGTCTGGACACATCCTCCAGTTTTAGTGAATGAAGGGGATGTTGTGCATAACTTCCTAAAGGTCACACCGCCCAACACAACACCTCTTTGCAGCCCATGGATCAGGAAGTGACCCACAATTTCAAGAAGCTCTTTACCAGGTGTTTGGATGTCACTGAAGTGTCAATATTGACTCTGAGATTCTTGAAAGAACATTCCAGTATCCTCCACTGCATCAACCTCATTGACAAAGCCTATGAAGATGTTACGTACCAGGCCTGAAACTCATCCTGGAGGAAACTGTGGCCACAGTGTGTCACTGAACATGACTCTGAAGGGCCTAAAGCACAGGTAGTGGAGGAGACTGTGTCCATGGGCAAGAGTATGGGTCTTGTTGTTAATGGGACAGACATAAAGGAGCTTATTGAGAGCCATAAAAAGAAGCCAAAAATGAAAGAACTTCCTGAACCCAGAGTGAGCAGCAGAAGGTTCTTGTTGAGGAACGTTCCACTGAGGAAGAAGAAGGCAGGGAGGAGGTTAGCAGTGATGCACTAAGATCCATTCTGGAAAAATGGAATGAGTGCCAGGATTTCTTTGAGTAGCGCCACGCCAACATAACTTAATGAACAGAGTGTTGAATCTGATGAACGATAATGTGGTCTCTCATTCCGGAGGGTTGGTCAAAATTGACCCTGTAAGGAAGAGATAAAGAAAAGAGGAAATCTCTTAAGGAGATCTCCCTGGTGTCCTTATGGAGAGGGAGTCTTCCTCCAAACAATAACTTCCTCTCCACCTACCTTCCTGTCCTCTGTGCCGAAGTTGCCTCAAGCAAGGTTAGTATCCTCTATCTTCATACTATACTGTCTTGCACTTTGTTTCATGTTTTTTGTGGTTAGAAAATAGGTGGTTCAGGACAGATTAACCATATTTACATTGAACATTATGGAGAAATTTGATTTGGTTTGCAAACAATTCAGTACCTGACCAGAACTGTGGAATGAATTAAGTTCGTAAACAAGGTACGGCTGTACACCCACAAATCCTTTAATACTTCTTTCAAAATAGAAGTCCATTTCTACTTAGTGGGTCTACTTGCACTGAGCTACATTCCTGACTCTATTTTATTTTGGGAAAGGATCTCACCAATTTACCTAAAGTTGGCTTGAGAATTCCTCATTTTTAACAGACTCACAAAAGAGAGAATAAGCCTTTCTCATCTTAGGAACACTTTCTGAAACATTTAGTACAGTGATTCATTAATTTTTTTAAAGAATTTTGCAGGACATTCTAGGTTTTAATAATGGGTAAGGGCATCATTGAGGCATTCAGTAGGCAGGAAGCAGGGGTCTTCTGGGCATGTGCTGATGGAACAGTACCACACAACCTATCTCCCATACCAGTTTAAAGGGGAAAAAAAAGTTAATCAGTGTTGTCTCAAATTACTTTATTTTACACTAAACTCAGCATTTTATTGTTTTAATATATAACACATTTTCCAAAAATAGAACCACTGTGTAAATCATCCTAGATGTTTACACTTTTTGTTTGTTTAGAATTTTTCTGAAGATATTCAAAGCCCTATCAGTGCCAACAAAGTTATTGATTTAAATTTCCAGAAAAGAAATTTCTTTATCTGCATTTATACCTGAAGGATTCTTGGTAATTCTGTAAATAGGGAAAATATCTTTTTCAAATATAGCTATATTCAAGCATTGCCTGGTGAAATACACATTCATTTATTTGAGCTGCTTTCCATTTATTTCCCTTCTATATACAGTAGGAAACTTTACTTTAATGAAAATTGTCTATGGAGATAGAGTTTCTATTCTGTGCCCTCATTCCAGACAGTCAAAAGCCACTATAAATAGGTGTTAGAAGGTTATTGTGCTTCACAGTGTGGAGAACCACTGCTCTCGATCCTTGCAGAAGACTCAGAAGCAGTGTGGTAGTGCATGACAGACACAGGCTGAATCCTGCGTTAGCCATCTTTGGCCTCTTCCAGGATTAAATGTTCTCATCGGTAAGAAAGGGTAGTAGCAACTACTTTACAGATTTTTGGAAGTCTCAGTATAATGTATTAAACTGTTCCAGAGTAGTACCCAGTCCTGTGTGGTAATGATGGCACATGCTAAATGGTAGTTCACATTTTAATCCTGTGTAATAGACAAATCAGTGTATTTCTGCCCTGCCAGGGACATATCAATGTATTTATTCCTCCATATTGATTATGAAAGTTAACAATAGTCATGCTTGAGAATAGCCCCAGAAAATTCCACTGAGATATGAGATATCTGTTGGGCTGAGGTAAAGAGACAGAGTCTCACGGGACTGAGTTCGCATCTGAAACGGCCCCTAGAGGCTCAGAGGTGGGACTTTGGAAGGTGATTGAACCGTGAGGACTGTAACTTCATTAGGGGACTAAGCCACCTACGGGTTCATGATGGCCGGCATTACCTGGCCATGACGCACACTGAGGCAGTGGGGCATGATGGGAGGGAGGAAGTCCCGGGAGCCACACCTCGTCTCTGGCCCCTTCCTCTCTCCTCATTCCACGTTCCCTGGCAGTGATGCCCTGAGCAGCTGCTCTCCACTGTGCTCTTTCTCCTGTGTTTCTGACCTGCTACAGACTCAGGGACAGAACCAGCTGACTGGGGATGGAAGCTCTGAACCAAAATAAATCTTTTCTCCTTTAGGTAGATTTTTTTGTCACAATGAAAGAAAGCCAATAGTTAGGTGTATGCTGGGGATGCGGGCATTGCAGAGCCTTCAGTGGTACAAGCAGCCCGCCCCAGTATGTGTGCCGCAGGTTTGCCACCAGTGATACGTGTCTCCTGCCCTCTCCTCTGTGCTTGAAAGGGAAAAACTGTACAAGAGAAATTGTTCTGTTTAAAACTTTGCTCATTTTAGTAAAAGGCAAAGATTTATACAAACTGAAGAGAAAACAGAGTATAAAATTTCATTTGTTTGAAACTGCCAAGCTCTATAACTGCTTCATGGCTTGGTAATTACTTTCTTGACTCTAACTATGAGGACATAACTGAACCTAGGGGACGCCTGACTGTACCAATGTACCAAGTTTTGTAAGCTGATGATTATTGATCTACCCTTGTAACCAATGAGATCAGCCTGCTGGCTAATCAGAAGAACTGCCAGGCTGTTCTGTCTCGCCTTTGTACCTCCTGCTAATGCAGCATATAAAAGCCTTAGGCTGCCAGAGGTGAGGACTAATATTCTGGGGATGATCCTGGTCAGTGCCTGTCGACATATACAAACCTGCCTCCAAATCCTGGGTGCCCTTTCTGAGCTTCTCTTGCCGCGGCATGCTGGCTCGTGGGCAGGACCTCCTTCTGCTCCTACCGTGCATATGGAGCTGTGCCACGTGGGCTGCTCCCTACCTCAAGTCAGAATAAGTATCTGCCTGTTTTACTGAGTCAGAGAGAGGCCAACAAACCATCAATCCACACCAGGCATGACGAGGTCCACCTGCAGTCTCAGCGCTCTGGGAGGCTGAGGCAGGTGGATCAGAATCAAAGTTCGAGCCCACTGGGCACCTTAATGATTTAAAGAGACCCGTTTTAGAAAAATAATTTAAAGACTAGTGCAACATGTGAAGCTCAATGTGAAAACCCTAGATTCAATCCCAGTACCACAAAAGAAAGAAAGAAAACACTTAGCCAGTTCTGACATGAGACTATTTGCTAGAAGCTCCCATGACAAGTTCTTAGAGGAGGGAAAGCAGCCCCTGAATTAGCAAAATCTGGGTTCACTTCCACTGCTCTGTTAAAACAATCACCTTCATAGGCTTAATGGACAATTAATAAGACAGAGAGAGTTCTTCTATTCAGCACACATAAAAGGAGTCATATAAATCCAATATTGTACAGCTATTAGCACTAAAATTGCAAGAAAAAATGTTTTAAAAGGCAAAGGAAGGTGCTAAATATATCAAAATCTCAGTACTTATTTCTACAACTGGTGTTTATATAGAAGATATTTAAATGTAAATTATCTGTGGGCTAAAATGAGAAATTAGGAATAGCATAATAACAGAAGTCATTATTGAAACTATCTGAAATTTCCTTCAATTCACAGTATCAAATGACAATATAACAATCTAAGTTCTTCACAGAAGATGGCATTTGAGAAATTTAAGTAGATATTTTTATACTTTCACAAAAGGAAGTCCCTGAAGAATAGAAGACGGTTTAGATAATGCTGTTAGTTAATCAAAAATGTCAAATACCAGTTACCACACCCACTACTTTTTAAAGTACAGGAAACTAGAAACTAAGAGGAGTGGTTTTAAAAACTGATAGAGAAAGAATAGCTAACATAAAAAGGGAAAAATAATTATAGATAGTCTAAAGGTTATGGGTGTTGATTGTAGTTGTGCAGTATATTTTGTTCCAAATGAACTAAAATGCATTAAAGGATAAAATGAAATATTTATATAGCTTTGATATGTCAATGTATGCCTCATTAGAGAGTTTTTAGCCAAGCATGGTAGTGCGTGCCTTTAATCCCAGCACTCCGGAGACTGAGGCAGGAAGATCTTGAGTTTGGTGCCAACTGCATTGTATAGCCAGCTCACACCACACTACACAGTCAGATGTTACTCAAAGAACATAATAATACAGCATATTACTATTTTTCAAAACTAAAGCACTTTTTAAAATAAAAGATTTCCAAAGGTATAAAAATTAGCATATTTAAATAATAAGGAAAGAGGTTCAAATTATGAGTTTTTGCTGGAGCTTCTTATAGTCTTTTGTACCTCCTACCACCAGGCTTCCAGTTTTCACTGTGTTGAAGTTCAAGTACTCGCCCTTCATTCACCTTCTAGCCGCAGGTGTTCTTTGTTAGAGGTTTATTCCTAAGGTGATCTCTCAGGTGTTGAGAATAAGTAAAAGGCAGGCACCCCCTAAGTATGCCCAGCACTAATCACTAATCCAGAAGAAACAGTTTTAGTAATCTTTATGTAGTAGTTGGTTTTCTAAAAGGGTTGTGTCAGTATAAAACATAGGTGGGCCCCCTTGTTTCTGAGTGGAATTATGCCATACATAATAACCATTTTTGTGCCTCCACATCTTCAAATATTGTAAAGTACAACCCTTAACTAGAAATTGTGGATAATTCAAGGGTAACTGAAAATTCCTATTTCAGACCTAGGATTAAATTTGTTCCTTAAGCACACATGTGCTTCCCTACCTTGTGCTCTCTAACTTGCCCAGAAAGAGGCAGGCAGGGCTTGCCCTGGAGGTTCTCCCTGCCCTCAAGACTGCTACCAGCTCTTTGCTGTGGGCTTGAGACTTACACCGTGCTGGACTGGAGCCTGAGCCTCCTTTGCACCCAGCCTGATGTGCTCACCGAGGCTTTAGCTTTATTTACTTGGTACAAGGTCCCACTACACAGCTCAGACTTGTAGTGACCCTCCTGTCTCAGCCTCCCCAGAGCTGGGATCACAGGCACTGGCCACCATACCCTACTTTGGTGGCCAGCACATCATGTGGTACCAGGGATCGAACCCGGGGCCTTGTGCTTGCCACTCAGGTGCTTAGACCATAAACCTTTAGCTTTAATATTTGCTTGAAGTCAAGGCTTGGATATCATAGACAATTTGATATTGTCTAAGTTTGGGGAAATACTTTTAACTCTTATGTTTTAGAGAAACACTGTAAATTGCTAACTGGTAGTTGTATATTCTCATAAGAAGGCAAAATTAAGAATCTTTCATAAATAATCATTTAGCTAAATTTAAATATTAAAACTTTTTTAAAATTGCCTATCAAAACCAGATAGGCCTTATAATAAAATAATGTAATATTTTTGCAGATATAAATAAGCAACCAAACTTGTTTCCTTACTCAAAAATCAGTCAGTATTATCTTTAGAAAAAGTACTCCATCTGTATTGGCTTTTTTAAAACTGACATATGGTAATATAGGAACACACTTAAAAACAAATAAGACAGTGTTTTCTTATACAGTAATACATAGAGAAAAGACATCAGTTAAGAGAAAAAAATTGCTTTCTATAGAAATGAAGATCCAATACAGTGAAAATAATTTCAATTTTTTTTAATGTATTTAGTACAGAGTCTATAGGGTCTCACTATGTAGATCGGACTCACAGCGATTCTCTTGTTTTCAGCCTCCCACATGCTGGGATTACAGGCACGCACCACCACGCCCAGTCTCAGTCCCCAGTGTCTTAGCACACCCGGGGACAGAGCCAGCACACAGCATGCCAGGGCTCGAACCCCAGCCGCTGCTCTCTGCCTAAGCAGGTGCTTTAGTCTGCTGAGCTATCTGGCCAGCCCTGAGAATTTCAAATTTTTAACACAAGGAAAATAGCATGCATGGTGAGGGCCACAAGGTCACTCTCCACCTTTCATTAAGGGCATCAGGGCTTGTTTCTTCAATCCATGGTAAAGGGACAATACAAATCATTTTTGTGAATCCAACGTAATGCATGATTTTCAAAAAAACTTTTCCTTTTTTACGTAGTTATTACAGGGTCTACAGGGTCTCACTACATAGATCTAACTCGTAGTGATCCTCCTGTTTTCAGCCTCCCCAGTGCTGGACTTACAGGCTGGTGCCACGACACCCAATTTCAGTCACTGTCTCACCATCCCCGGTGGCAGGGCCTGCATGGCATGCCTGGGATCGAACCCCTGTCCCTGTGTCTGCCTAAGCAGGTGCTTTAGTCCACTGAGCTGCCTGGCCAGCCCAACTTTTCCGTATCTTTACACTGTTTTGTAATGACTTATGTGTGAAGCATATGTAATGATAATAAAGTGATGTCATGAATTGGTCTCATCACCTAAATTATTAAATTAACATCTTTACATATCCCCATAATATACATGTATGCACACATGTAATATGCACACACGTATGTTAAAGTCAAAATTTTAAGTTATATTTCATTTAAAAATTATTAGTAAAGTTTGAATATTTGCTAAGAATACTGTCATTACCATTGCTTTCAGTAACTTCCTTTGTATTTTCTTAATACGCAAATTTTAAATGAAAACTCAATAGACAAAACCCCAGAGAAGCTTGCTACATTTACAGAAGGCTTTTCCAAGCAGCATCTAAATGTAGGAATTGCAGAGATAACCTGTAACTTGTAGAATACATAAAAGCAAAAGTCTGGAAAGTTTTAAATGTAAGAAAAATAGCAAAGAGCAGAAATATTTGCAATACAACACATTTCTGTTGATGTTTCTTTATCAGAACCATTTCACAGTGACAAATTACAAATGTGTCTGACGATACTGCCTTGGCTGCTCAAATAAATCACTGTGTGGGATATTAAGAACCATTTTATGCTTTATTTTAAATACCCAGATTCTGCAGAAAGTCCTTTATGTTGTGCTACAGAATTATTTCTGGGCTCTAACAATGCCCTTAAATCCTAAGGGCCAAGAAGCACTGTGGCTGAGGAGGAACAAGAATAATTAAAAGACCATCTCAGAACTTGAATAATTCTAATTTAATAGTGATTTCCAGTGGACAAGATGAAAATAATCCTACTCACTGTCTGGCTCCGTGGAGTATTAGAGAGGTGTTTTTTGGTGTTTTTGTTTTGTTTTGTTTGCAGTACCAGGGGTTGAACTCAGGACCTTGCACTTGCCAGGCAGGCACTTATTCTACTGAGCTGTCTTCCCAGACCTAGAGACTATATATTTCCCACTATGCTAGAGAATTTCTAAGGCTCCTTATTGCTCTGCAATTATCTGGTTGTGGAAATAGCCCATTTTTATCATTGCATCTCATATTACTTAAAGAATGTTAAGTCTGTAGCCCTTATCTGTATCTATCTTTGTGGGAAAGACTAAAGAAAACTGAGTTCAGATTTTTCATGATTAATGCATTTGTCAAATTCTTTCCAAGAAAAGAAAATTAATTATATTGCTTTACCCTGAATGCAAATTGAAGCTATGCAAACTATTGTGTAAAACTCAGTCTTTTTTTATAAATTAAAGCTAGCTGATTTAATGTTAATAAAATGAACTGTATTCAAGCCCAAATTTTAATAACTTGGGCAAAAGAAAATCTTAGACTTTATAAGATTTTCTATACATAAAATTCATGTAATTTTAACAGAAAGTCATTAAAAAGTAATTCTCTATAGTGCAGCCTGTATTAATTACCTTGTATGAAAGTTTGTACTGTTTCCTAATAAATGGCTGGTTCTGTTTGTCCTGGGAAGGAGAATTGTCTATTTATTAGTTAATTATCTCAAATTAAGGGTCCTGAGTTCAGTTCTAGATGATTACCATCTTATCTTTTTTCTTGTTTGAATATTCAGATAGAAACCAGAGAGAAAATAGTTTTTTAAAATAGCAAAATAAATCTTCTGTTCATAATGGTAACACAAAAAATGCAAGTATAGTTTTAGTGTAATATGCTAATTATTATAGGAAATACATATATATACATATATATATCATATATATCATCTTCATTAGTAGAATAGGATTTTGAGAATGATTTTATAAACATGTCCTGTGAACTTAATTCTCCTCTACTTGTAAGATTATTTATATTCATTTCAGTGGTATAAGAAACAAGAGGATTTCCAACCCATTTAATCCTTATACTTTTCTTTGATTAAATATTCACAAACTGCAATTTCAATAGTTATCCTGAGGAACATAAGAGAATAAAAAGCAGTATCTTCTTTTGCTTTTCATTGCACAGTTACATTACAGCCAAGTTTTCCTTCATCCCAACAAGGGAAAATTGCAGCTTTTTATACTGACTAAACATAAATGGTTGGGGCTAATTTACACTCATCTTCTCAAAAAGGGAAAGTAATTCTTTTTGTGAAGCAAGGTCACTCCATGAAATTCAGACAGACTGTGAACTCATTATGTGGCCCCAGCTGCCTTCAAACTCACAGCGATCCTCCTGCCTCAGCCTCTTGAGTGCTGGGATTACAGGTATGCATGGTAATAAAGCTAAATCCATGGATTTTAAATTTGATTATACATATTTCTTACTGAGATTTATTTTTATTTAATATTAAATATTCCTTTTTCATATTAAAATTTGCCACATTTCCTAAATGTAAAAAGTTGGACTTTTAATTATAAAGCTCATTATTTAAATTGAGAAAAACAATTCTAAGGGATGAATCTTTTGAGGCATTCTATCTTAATTTTTATGTCATACAAAAATAAAGAAATTAAAACTGAACAATATCCAAAATCTGTTTTGCTCACGTACCTGGGGCAAACCAGCAGAGCATGATGCAGGCAGGAGCTATGGCCAGAGTCTGCTTGGGCCTAATCGGCTTCTTCTGCCTCTGGTTGTGGTCACTGTCAGGTTTTTAAGGGAAAATTATTTCATGGAAGAAGATTGCAGGCTATGATGTACATGTGCAATAGTTTTCCACCCACTTTTTTTGCTTTTATCTTGGTTTTCCTAACATCTCCTTTCAAAATGTCAGCAGTGATTAGGCTACATTGTGGGATAATTAATATGAACTTTTATCTCTTAGCTAATTTTGAATAATACTACAACAAAACATATGTCAATATATTAGTGATGAAAAGTTGACCAGATTGCTTTTATACATTAAAAGATGTATTTCTTTCTTTTAGCTCACCTTACTTTTCAAATGCCAGCCCAGTATACATGTTGAGAAAGGTTAAATACACTGAGAGAGGCTCGCTCCAAGTCTGAGGCTGGATCCTAAAGTCCTTCTATTAAATGTGGTCTAGGGTGTTGGATATTCAAACTGGTCTTTTAAGGAAGCGGAAGAAGCCTTTCCTCTGCACCTGAAGTTTAGGGATGCAGCCAAGCCTGATCAGCTATGTAGAATCTACATCTGAATACCAGCCTCCACATGACAGAATAGAATTGTTTTCTCATGACATCATGAGTCTTTTCTTTTAATTAATTTTATTGAGAAACAAATAGCAATGAGACAGTTTCAGAACAGATTAGTAGGATAGTTTCAATAATTAGTACATTGCATATTGTTGTCTTCATAGTGGTCATTCATAGTACAAGATGCAGACATGATATCCTGCCCAAACACTATTAGTACAAACCTTTCTTCTCATTGAATTAAGAGAAAGTAGCTGTATATCTATCCTACCTATGTTGTATACACAGATACAAAATGGTCCTTCATTTGTAGCCCCTTTTTTTGTTTAGTTTTGTCAGGGATGGGTATTCCATTGCCATTTAAATATTGTAGGTGCATGAATTCAGCAAAATATTCCAATATAGCCCAGTAGTCCATAATAGTAGTGGGTTATCCATAGGACTGGCAATGTCAGAAATTGTTGACTTGAGCCTTTTACAGCTCAGCATATTAATATGGGTTTATTTTTTATACCTCATTTTTATACTTTTCTGCTGGATGGTCAAGACCAAGATAAAGTAAGACCTATATAACAAGAAATATAACTTTTGTTTCTGACAAGGTCAGGATTTACCCTGAAACCCTGTACCGCAGTTTGTAGATACTTTGTCAGTGACAGCCATCTGGATGAGACATGACCATTGCTTGACCAGTTTGCTCTGTGAAAGCCTGAGAGAATGTTTTCTCTCCATGTGACTCTCCTTAGGCACACTCTACATCATCGATCACTTTCCTCTGTGGCTCCATAATCTCCTTGATCAGAAAATTTGGGACACCACTGAATTACCTCATGTTACAATACAGGTTCTCCTATGTCCTGAGTCCTCACTGACCTGGAAAGGCTAGGGCCAAAATGTTAGCTGTCCTTGCAGCCCTTCTTTTTCTCTAATTTTTGATCTGCAAACTTCAGTTGTTAACCCTCCAGAAGAGAAGCTTAATGACATTATTACACTGTAACACAGGCAGTTGAGCTTAACCTCACTATCTGTCTGAATATATTTCCTTCTGCTAAGCAGGAATTTCCCCCACTTAGTTAAAATTACTGAACAACCTGTTCTATCCTGTAGTAATCCTGTAGATTTGCTACACTCTCCTTTTCTCCAGGGGTTGTGCCTTCGTGTTTCTTCGCACATTCAAGTGAAAGCCATGCTCAGAATCGGAGTGTGGCAGGCCTCCCTGTTGGATCATCAACCTCTGCATAGACTCCATCAAGCACAACACAAGTAGAAACCAGTCTGAGCGGTTCAGTCAAACATCCAGTCAGTTCAGCTGTCTGAAATTCAATCACTGGCTTTATCTGAATTAAAATTAAATTAAAGCATGATTGGTTTGGCTAAAATATTCAGCTGGGCCAGCTCTGGTCATACAAATAGTTCTGAGTGGAGGTACAGCCCCTCTTCTTTTCAGGCATCTCACTTAGCACCTTTTACAGGTAACATAGTTTACAATCCCATAGTCAGAGGCCTCTAAATATACAACTAAGAGTAGTGTGCAGGCACCCTGGGCATGTCGGCTTAAGCACTCAGATCTGCCCTTCACTCACTGACTGTCCATCTTTGCTAGCTGCTGTGGTTCTCATGAAGTGACAGCTAGCCCCCTGGTCATGGTGTGGCTCCACATCCCTCCATGCTTTGCTCTCAGTTAATACTTGACCGAAGAAATAAAAACAAATGTTTCGCTATTTCTAACTCCAGGAACTTATATAGGAACAAAATATAATTAATTAAAATGTACACTTATTCGTAGGGGGCTTGTTTTTCTTCTGACTATTATGATCCCAGTTTTTCAAATGCTTTAAAGACAGTCTTTTGTATTAAAAAAAACAAGGAGATTTAAAAAGTACCAGTTGATTAAAAGTAAATAATTAAATATGTCCTTTCAAGATCCCAATTTACATTGTTCTTGGGTGAGCTGTTCATATCTTTGAAATAAAAGTTATAATCTTCATTTCTCCTACTTTAATAAGAGAAAGTTTGGGATAGAAAAGTAGGAAATCAAATCTAATGGAATTATAATTTTCAAAACCATAGAGTACCAAATTTATGCTATACTTCACTTAGATTTAATGTCTCTAAAATGTAATTATATTGCGTTTCTTTTTTATCTAAAAAAAAGTCTTTCCCCTAATTATGGGAACTAATCGACCATAGGACTGAAAGAGGCAGCTGGGTGGTGCCCTGGCCCTTTGCCAGACCTCAGGGCAGAACTAATGTGAAAGCTTTCTATAGAATGGGACTCAAAGCCTACAGCTCAGAAGATCTCTCTGTAATCAACAAATGATCATACGAGATTTCCTTTACTGACCTGAAAGCATTTTTTGTCTTCTTCATGCCAGCTAAGCCACTTACTGAAAGCAGACGGATGGCATGCCCAGAAAATGTGCCTCATGAAGACAGCAAAGTCTCCTGTCTCTCCCACAAATGACATTTTGGTTCTCTTCCCAGTAGACATCTGTAATGACACATCCTAAGAATTTCTACCTCCATCTACATCTTAACCTACTCCTTTGTTGCCTTTGAGAAAACTGTGGTTACCAAGATCTCCTTTACATGGATTCACCTGGTAAATTACTGAGCAGACAGTCAGCACAGATTGTGGCCACCGTGCCTGAGAATTCTATTCATGTTGGGAAATACTTAGGTGTGCGCGCAGGGCAGAGTTTATCCCCTTGGGTGTGGAGTCAGGAAACTCTAGCTCACTCTGAAGTCAGTTCCTTCCATGATTTATCTGCCTGTAGAGTTCCCACCGGTCCTGATTCTGTGACAGTTCTCAATTTATAGTAACTCAGAGGCCTCTTTGATTACTCCCAAAGGCTAAGTGGGGCAAAATGGTGCTTTCTTTTTGCTCAGAAGGGTCAGTATTCATGAGGCATACTAAGTCAAATTCTCAAAATTGCTTCAGAGAATGAAGTTTGCTTTCATACAATGTGCTATTAGATTAAAGGAGATCAGTTAAACAAACTACTTCCAAAAAGTCCTTGCTTTGAATTACAGGCGAGAATGTATACTATCATGGTCTTGGATCACTCGGCAAATAGCAGAGAAAGAGTCTCTAGTCTCTTTTGAAGGATAGACTGCCCAACTGTATTGCCTTTTTCTTCAGCATAATAGATTTATCAAGGATCAATTTGGCAACAGAAACTGTTTTTGCTACAATGCCTTTTTGGCCTTTAAGTTATCTGTAATAACTTTCAGTAAAGTCTAACCAATGCAAAATTACATTAATGGATAAATTATGATTCTCTGTAGCATATTCCCTTATATTTTATCTAAATGACTAGAAGTGAAGATTTGCATAATTCAACAGAGGAGTTTTTTTCTCCCAATTTTGAAATGATCTGAGTCATATAGTAGCCATAAATTTACCTTATTAATGGAAGTTGTTAAGAAAATATTTTGACTTTACAGAGATAATTATATATTTTCTACTTATCTTATGTATTGGTACAGGATCTCACTATGCAGCATGGACTCATAGTGATCCTTCTGTTTTCAGCCTCCACAGTGTTGGGATTACAGGCGACTTGGTGGCCGGCTCAGCACACCTGGAGGTGGGGCTGGTGCGGCATGTGGTGCTGGGGATCAAAACCTGGTCCCTGTGCTTGCCTAAACAGGCACTTAGTCTGCTGAGCTATCTCACTGACCCTATTTTCTACTTATTTTTTAAATTAATTTTATTGAAAAACAAATAGCAATGAGAGAGTTTCAAAACCAACTAGTAGGACAGTTTCATTAATACATTGCATATTGTCTTTGTAGTGGTTATTCATAGTATAAGATGCAGACATATCCTGTCCAAACTTATTTTAATGTTGAACTTTTGAAAAATCTTAAATGCTCTGAGCTTAGAAACATCACTGTAGAAAACAGCACCTTCCATTGTTTTAGTTATCAGCACGTCAGCTACCCTGCGTTGTGGATGCCTGCATGCTGTATCCGCCTCCAGAACTCCCAGGCTCTCACACAGATTCGATGGAGAGCAACGATGCACTTCACCCCCCCAATATTATTCAACCCTGATTTCTTATAAATGATTATCTGACAAAAGAAAAGAGAATAAATAAAAACAAAGTGCATTGGTTCTAACTTTACACAACTATCCTGAAAGAGGGTTGATTATGACAGGGAAACTGAAGCAAACCCTTCAGGAGCTCAGGGAAGCTTGCCAAGGATCTCCCAAAACTGGTCTGAAATACCACTAGTCTCACCAAGGGCATTTGGGGAGAGCAGAGTTGCCTGAGCTTTGACACCATGCCAGTGTGGCAGCTGTTACAGTTTTCGTCAATCTTATACACAAACCATGGACATTGACACCTGCTCAGAGATGATGCGAACCAAGATACTGATTCAGAGGCTTGCACATGTGTGTGGCTCACGCTTTCTGAGTTAAGCCTGTCCTGTCCTGACCTTAGGAAAAGATGATAATGTGTTGAGAGCACGGCAGGTGGCACCAACAGGACCATCTCCCTTGGGCACCGTCACAGCCAGCATCAACCCTAGTCCCAGTGACGCCTGGACACTCTGCCCCTGGCCTAGACTCTCACTCTGTGTGGTGACTTCTCTACAATGAAGTACAGGGTGAGAGAAACATAAGGGGCAGCCTAGTACTGCCAAATACTCTGGGGTAAGGCAGACCAGACGTTCCTAATTGGATTTCACTTAAGCAGCATACAGCTCCATGATGCCTTGTCTCATTGTCTACTTATACTCAAATAAGTATTATTTGAGAATAATACTTATTGAATGTCTGTCTTATTTTAAACATTACAACATAAAAATGAATTCTTATTTTCAAGGTGTTCCTAATCAAAAAGGATAGAGTTATAGAGACAAAACTGTGCTAACATGTAAATAACTTGAAAATTAGAGTTTTTTTTTTTTATTTTTTAAAGAGAATACAAAATAGTAGGAGGAAGAGGAGGAGGAAGAAGACAAAGATGAAGATGAAGACGAAGACGATGACAATGAAGAAGAAGAAGAAGAAGAAGAAGAAGAAGAAGAAGAAGAAGAAGAAGAAGAAGAAGAAGAAGAAGAAGAAAAACAATACAGAATTTCACTAAACAAACAAGGGATTTGACAATATTTGTTATATGGCATAATGTTGTCTTCAACTAATTGTTTAGATTAACAGAGATAAGCAGGCAAAACTGATTTTTAAACAGTTATTAGAAATTAAAAACAAGAAAAAATTAACCATTAACTGCCCTTTTGAGTGGACAGCAAAATCAACAGTATAATTATCCAAGCTATCCTGTATATGTGCATAAATAGATCCTTTCCCTGTCTTTCTTTCTTTCTCTCTCTCTTTCTTTCTTTCTTTCTTTCTTTCTTTCTTTCTTTCTTTCTTTCTTTCTTTCTTTCTTTCTTTCTGTCCTTTTCCTTATCCCAGCTTTTCTGGCCCTTTGAATACATTCTTTCTCTTTCACAGTGTCTATTATATCTTTCAGATTTTATTTATACTTGCAGATTCCTACACTAGTGAGACAATATGATATTTGCACATGTAGGCCTGGTTCATTTCACTTATGAGTATGGTTTCTAGGTGCATCCATTTACCTACAAAAGCCTCATTTATCTTTTTTTATAGCTGAGTAATACTCCGTTGTGTAAAAATACCATGTCTTTTTTATCCATTAATCAGTTGATGGGCATTTGGGTTGTTTCCAAGATTTAACTGTAGCAGATTACACTGCTATAAAATGGGTGCATATATATCATTGTGGTATGATATTTTCAGTTCTTTTGGAAAAATACCCAAAAGGAGAATAGCTGGGTTAAATGGAACTTCCAATCATAGATTTTTGAGGAATCTCCACACTGGTTTCCACAGTGATTGCACTGGTTTGTATTCCCACCAACAGTGGAGAAGGGTTCCTTTTTCCCCACAACCTCTCCAGCATTTGGTATTGGTTAACTTATTGAAGTTAGCCATTTTTTCTGGGTTTAGATGGAATCTCAGTATTGTTTTAATTTGCATTTCTCAAATGACCAATGATGTTGAAATTTTTTTTTCATGTATTTATTTGCCATCATACTTCTTCCTCTGGGAAATGTGTATTCATCTCAGATACCCATTTTTGGATTGGGTCTTTGAATTTTGGGAACCTAACATTTTAAAGTTCTTTATCTATTCTAGTTAGAAGTCCTTTGTCTGAGGGACAATCTTCTATACTTTTTTTCCCAATTCATGGGTTTTCTTTTTACTCTGTTGGTGATTTCTTTTGACATGCAGGAACCTTTCAAAAAACTGAGTTCCAATTCATTGAAGTATTTTCTATGCAGTTTGGTTTTTATTCATGAATTCTCTACCCATATCTATGTCCTTAAGATTTCTGCCTACTTTCTCCTCCAGTAGATTTAGTGTTTCTGTTTTAACATTTAAATCTTTGATCCATTTTGAGTATAATTTAATGTATAGTGATAGACCTGGGTCCAATTTTATCATTTAGTATGTGGAAAGCCAGTTTTACCAGCACTATTTATTAAAGAGGACATCTTTCTTCCAGTGAACTCATCTGGTCCCTTTGTCAAAGATAAGGTGGCTGAGTGCATTTGTAGTTATGTCTGCATCACCTAATCTGTTCCATTGATCCTCAGGTCTAATATTTTTGCCAGTACCATGCTGATTTTATCACAATATCTTTGTAGTATAATTTCAAGTCAGGGATTGTGATGCCTCCTGCCCTTCCTTTGTTACCCAGGATGGCTTTTATTATCCTAGATCTCTTCTGGTTCCAGATGAATTTGAGGAATATTTTCCCTAGATCTTTGAAATATACTAGTAGTACTTTGAGATTGCATTGAATCTATATGACAATTCTGGGAGTAGGACCATTTTCACAATGTTGGTTCTTCCTATCCAGGAGCAAAGAATATCTTTCCATTTTCTGAAATCCTCTTTGATCTTCTTTTTTTAGAGTACTGTAATTTTCACTGTATAGATCTTTTACTTTCTTTGTTAGATTGATTCCTAAGTATTTCTTTTTCTTTTCTTCTCTTTCTTTTTTTTTTTTTATGTTATTGTGAGAGGTGTGGTTTCCCTAATTTCTTTCTTGGTGACTTTGTTGTTTGTGTACAAAAATGCTATTGATTTTTGAGTGTTGACATTGCATCCTGCTGTGCTCCTGAACTTGGTTATTACCTCTACAAGTCTCTTGGCGGGAACCATGGACAGCAGAGCTTTGGTGAACCTACTCCCCTCTCCCTCTACTGTTGTGGGAGCCTTGCTGATCTGAGTCCCATTCCTCTGCCATCACTTTTAAGTCTGGATGAATACTGGGAACTTCAAAAATGTCAAAATGAAGGAGAAAAAGGCAATCTTGGATGTCAGCCAACCCAGAACAAGTCCAGAACAAGTCCAGGGGACAAGGACATAGAAGAACTTCGGAATTACACACCTGAAGTTTCTGAAATGACAGCAATGGAGGTAAAGAAACTACTCTATCAGGATATAGAAGAAATAAGGTCAGAAATTATCTCTTGGGTAAAAAGACAAATGGCAACAATCATGAAAGAATTGCTCAGCACATCTAAAGAACACATAGGCAGAAAATAGAGAATAGAAAAATGATGAAAACATTGAAGGAACAATACAGGAAAGAATTAGAATGCATGAAACAAATCCAAACAGATACTGAGGAAATTAAGAATTCCATTGAAAACTAGAAAATTAGATTTTGAAAAATATTACCACACTACTCAGAAATTGTCTGACCAAACTAAGATCTAACCTGAGTTTTGACACTGCCAACCCTCTTCACTTCCCTGAGCTGAGAATATAGTCAGTTTCTTGACCAATGTCACTGGTATCATAGAAACCTAGCAAGCACAAACCTTGTCCAATGCTGTACTACCAATGTGGTCCTCACTCCAGTGGAAGCATGTTGATCTTTCCTCAGTCCCTTACTAGTAAGACTAAATTCAATTTCCAGCAAGCAAGCCCTAGAATCCAAGATCTCCTTGACTTTACAGCGACATGTGACAGTCCTTTCTGGGTTACACAAGTACACACATGAGCAGAGATCTGGGGCCTTGGCCCTACCTGCAGAAGAAAGGCAGCTGCAGTCATCAATTCATAGATCTATAAGTGACCTTAGCGGCCACCTGCGCCAACTTACTTCCAAGAAAAATCTCTCAAGGGATTTCTGCAATTCTGTTAATTTTAAGTCAAGAAAATTTGGAAGCCACAAACTCAGCTGGCCTGAAGTTGCCATGGAATTTTGAGCTATTTCTTACAAAACAGAAATAGGATCCACACATTATAACTAGGAAATGAAGTTTTTCCTTTGACTCTGATCAGTCTCTGTTCTGGTTTCTCTGTATTGAATCAATCTCCATTCTGGTTTCTCTGTATTTCTACCATTGTTTCTCTTCTCCACTTCTTCTTCTTACTCTATGAGATGTGACATAAAAATGTGGTGCAGGGGCTTGCTGGTTATCTCAGGTGTCTAAAGCACCTGCTCGGGCAAACTCAGTCAGGCACAGGAGACTGCAGTTTGATCCCCAGCACCACATGCTGCAGCAGACCAGCCTTTAAGGCAGCCTGAGCTAGCCACAAAAAAAAAAAGCCTTTCTAATAAAAATATGGTGCATGCTTAAATTTTTAAAATTTATCATAATAAAAGATGTGTTGTCATTAACCTTCTTGAAAGACTCCCCCTCAATTTCCACATCCTTATTCCACTGTTCTTGCCACTTCCCAAAGAGTTCTGGAAAGCTTCTTTGATGAATGTCTTTCATTGTATTGCTATAGCTGCTTCAGTAACCTGAATCAATTCAAAATATTTGACTTTCATGGTCATTGTGACTTTGGAAAAGAGCCAAAGTAACAGAGGGCCAGATCTTGTGCCAAGATGGATGAAGAGACACTGTGATGCTTTCACAAATCTGCCTCTCCATTGGATGTCACTTAGCAGCAGCGTTCGCATATCTTTTATCACTCATAAAGGTGCGCAGGAATGAAGACTTCTAGAACTGCTTCAGAAAGTGGCAAAAGCCACAGGGTAAGTATGTTCAAAGGGAGGGCGGATATTGTGAGTAGGATTAAAGGCAACTGTCTTTTCTCATAATTAATTTTTAAAAATATAAATATTCTCCACACATTTGATCACAACTTCTATTCTTGCTTTAGTGGCTTCACCCACTCTAATGCAGACACTGCTAGCTCCCCACCAGATATGCATGTATGTATCTGTCACAACCCAGAGTAGATAGCTGTCACCAGTAAACAGAACTTGCTAATGGCATTGAAAGATTTTTGTTAGTTTCTCTGCTCAAAGTGGTTTAAGAAAGAGCCTGCCTTTTCTACCCTCTCATTTCTCACCTACACATCAAAGATGAAGGCAACTGGTGAAGCCCATGGATGAAGATGACACAGGTGACAGAAGTGTCTTCAGTCTGAGTCCCTCAATAGCACAAAGACAGGAAGTGTTTCTCTTTTCCATCCCCTGCCACACAACCTGACACCAGTCTGCATGTGAGATTAAATTACAATGTGAGAAATTAATTTCTATTTTATTAAGCCAGTAAGATTTTAGATTTTTAACTACTACAACAGCTGCATTATCCAAGTCTACAAAGTCTTCTGATTCCATCTATCAACTAACTCCCAATTCTACATCTCCAGGATAGATTTCATTTCAGAGCCTCCTACTGGTATATACAACTACACAGCCCCCAAAGGTATCCTAAAGGTCAGTGAACTTACTATGTCTAGAACTAAAATACTGAGCTGCTGCCTCCCCACTTACCTGGGCCCTTCCTCTTTCCTTATATGCCTGAGGATAATATTTGTATGCCTCATTGCACCCAGAAAAGAGTTCTTCCACATTCCACCCTATTCTCCTCTCCTATAATAGTTTCTCCTAAACATCTATCCTGTGCCCCTCCTTTCTCTGCTTGTGACTGCCTTCTTACCTGATCTGATAATAGTAGCCTCACCTCCTACTCCTGCCAGTCTTCTGTGCTCCCACTAAAGGTTTCTCTTTGAAATAAAAATTTGATCAATCCTCTCTAAGGTCATTTCATGGCTCTTTCTTACCTTGCAGATTAAAACTCAGTGTTCTAGTTTGGTTCATAAGGCTGTTTCATGGATTCTTTCCTGCCTACCTCTCTATCATCTCTCCACCAGTCTCTGGTTGTGCCACTCACAGCACATGTCCTGAAGTTTCCCAAATACTTTATCTTTGCTGTTGAATTGGTGAGTTTTTCTATCCAGAGCGCACCACACCCTCATGCCATTGCCAGTATGACTAGTTAGTTCCTTCTCATCATTCAAACCTCAGCTCACACGGACATGGAATTCCATGCCAGCTACGTAGGTAGCTGAGGTGAACTGACCACAAACAAGTTCAAGCCCTGCTTCATCAACTGAGGTACAGTCTCTCTGAAAGGGAAAAGAGAAAAAAAGCTGCAGATGTACCTCAGAGAGGCCTTGGTTTCAATCCAACTTCGGAGATCACTTCCTTTGCAAGTGTCCAATTTCCACACCCTCCTTAGAGACCTCCCGCCATCTTTCTTTCCCTGGTGCTCTGTGCCTACCTCACAGATTTGTCATATCTGTATAGTCATTAGCAAATCTGGGGGCTTTTGTTTCCTTGCTTGAGCTTAGTTTTTTAAAAAAACAACCAAATGCCACAATATGCCCACAATATGCCCTCAGTGCATGTTTGTCAGCTTGACCTGTGCTGTCATCCACTTCTAGTTGCATACAATGATACAATAATGCATCTAAAATCCTGAGGGCAGTGGCTGGCAACATTAGCAAAATGTTTTTTTTTTTTTTTTCTCAACATTACTGCTATTTGTGTTGCCATCAGATTAACCCATCCTTTGACCGTACTGATTTGATATCTTTACTTGTTTCTGGTTTTTATTTTGACTCAAAATCCTTCAGAAGACATCTTTGCCCAGGCCTGTTTCCTTCCTCTGGCTACAGCCACAAGGCAAGCAGAGTACCTGCCAGGGGCCTGCAGCCTCTGGTTCACACCCCTCAACTCCCACTGGTGGTGTGAGCTGAGCCAGACTTTACTCACTTTGCACATCCTTGTGGCCATCAGCGAAATCCAGTGGAAAAGTAGCTTTCTGATCCACTGAAAGGCAGTAGTTTGAGGCCAACCTAGAAAATGAATGAAAAAGTACCTTGTTTACATTCAAAAGTATAAAGAAGTTATTCCTTGTATTTTCAATAACACAATATTAATAACAATGCTTTCTCTGTGGAGTGGTTAATGTCTCTATGTTGTCATCATTTTCTATTATTTCTGCTTTCCCTAATGAGTGGGTGGCACAGGTCAGTCGTGTATGCCTTCATGAGCTCATTCTTCCTGCTTTGAGAACTGAACCCCTTATTACTTCCCTGACATTGTTGCCTGGATCACTTTACCTAAATTCTGTGAAAAAATGCATGTATATATATAAAATAGTTAGCATAAATATACAGCTACTTTCTCTTAGTTCAATGAGAGGAAAGATTTGTACTAATAGTGTTTAGACAAGATAGTATGTCTGCATCTTGTATTGTGAATAACGACTATGAAGACAACAATATGCAATGTATTAATTATTGTAACTGTCCTACTAACCTGGTTTGAAACTGTCTCATTGCTACTTCTTAACAAAATTAATATAAAAAGGAATGCATGTGATTCACACAGTCTGATGTAAGCGTTATGAGGGGCAGGAGCTTTTGTATCTTGTAGGCAAAATACAAAATGGTAGGCACTCAAGATATTTGTTGATTAAAGTGATTTACTCTTCAAACAACTGTTTGATCTTTAGAATTTTGGAGTTTTTTGACATTTTTAATTTGCTGACTAATTTGACATAATACCGTATTGTTTATAAAATACTTTCACATGTATAACTTCACATATAATTCAAAAGACCAATAAAATTTTACTACTGAAATACTAAAATATGATTGCATCACCAAATGAAGAACAAAATGTGGCCCTCGTCACAATAGTGCCGTGGCTCAGCCTCTTCGGTGTGTGGTAAGCATTTACACTAATGTAAGAATGACTGGGGCCTGAGAGAGAAGTGGACACATACTGAAATTGTTGTCTGTAACTGAAAAAGGAAATACTAGAATATATTTCCCCATTTGATCTAGAAAGAGTGAATGCTCTATTGAGTTCCAGATTTACCTACTAACTGGAAAGGTAGCTGTAAGGCTGATTCTTATGAATGTGTGTGGTTCATTAAAAGGCAGCTAATATTTTAGATGAATGAAGTACAGTTTTCTAGCCTGTAACTGAAGTTAGAAAAGAGGAGGTCTAAAAGAAGCCTCACTTGATACAAAACATAGGAATCTGCAGTAAACAATGATTTGAGACAGTAGTGGCCATGATTGACGCAGCACATACTAAGCTACAAGAAGGGGTCCATACCAAATTTTGGGAGTGCTAGCAATCTTACAGAAAGTGTTGAATAGGGTGTCTGTGGTGCTAGAGTAAGATTATATTCACTACATTTTGAACAATATGTCTTTAAATGAAATTATAAATATCATGATGAGTTAAAGGCCAAACAAAATTTTATAACCAGAATACAATGATTCTTTGTATTTAAATACTGGCATCCTTAGTCATCACTGGTTTCAAGTAAGTGGAAGGAAATATTCTTCAAACTCTCTGACAGATATGACTAGCCCATTTGTCACCCCACCATCTTCAGCACTTGAAGTATTTCAATTTTTATTCAACAGTGTAACCTTTGGAGTTTTGCCTAATAATGACTTCAGTTGTGCTGGTCTTCCAACAGATAAATTGAAATGGAAATGCATATTTCCTAATTATGCTTCCAGCCCTAGTTGCATATTGGCAAGAGTGGCCACTCTGAATGTCAAATTAAGTCTGCACAATAGCGAGAGTCTCTGGAACATCAAAGTTTCCCAAAGTCACTTTCTTAATCACGTGAAGGATAGCTGAGACTCTGATCAGTAGTATGGAGCTATATACAATCAGAGAGAAAACATTTAAACATCCCAGCATGGTATTTCCATTTAAATCTGATTACAGTGAAATAAAACTGTAGCCATTAAAGGTTTAGAAGAACTACAAATACAAGCAGTAAAAGAAGACAGATAGTAAATGAGGTAGTAAAACATTTCAGCAGGGCAAACAGTTTATAGCGCTCATTCAGTCTTCCCAAGCAGACTGTGCCATTCACTGCAGACCCCGCACCCGTTCCCTGAACTCCACTTAAAGCTGCAATTAACCTTTCACGCCTAATGAAGCTGTTTTCCTGGAAAATTAAAATATATAGTTGTGCCTGCTTTTACACAGACTTGGGAGGAGAGCGTTGCAAAATGAATGACTTTTCTAGGGCTTTTGTTCCAATGCAGAATGGAAGAACATGTTTGTATATAAAGCGGGACTGCTCTTTCCAAGGCAATTTCATTTGATGTGCACTATTTTATTACTGTACTTATTAATTGTTCTGCATAATTGTAAAAAAACACACATCAGTAATTTTATGATTAGATTGTTACTGCTAGAATCCAATATTATCATTTCATTCCCATTAAGGAAAACTAGACTTTTACTAACAATGACTAAATTCCTGATACTACTCCATGGTGGGCTTTGTTGCAAATTTAGTGGTTTAGAAAAAGATATATTTATATTTAAATATATAGCTTTTCTTCATTTATGCTGCTTCCTCTTTAGGGCATGTTTACACATGTTTAAAGAGGCATAAAACATTTAAATTTTAGGAAAAAAAATGTTGGTTTTTTCTATGGTTGTAGGTAAAGGTCTGATTTTAGTACAAATTCTACTTATTTACAGAATGGTTGGAAACTTGGTATCCAACCCTACAAGTATTGAATGGGGCTCATTTGCTGAAAGAAATGCTGATGGCTCTAAAAATATACATATATCTGCTTCATTCCAAGCTGGCCCTGCCAGAGTGACCTAGCGCATCCATGGTGAGGTTCCACATTAGCAAGCATCGCTTTGAAACACTAAGAGGCCATGGGAAGTGGAATAGGAATCAGAAGCTGGACTCCCTTAAGTAGCTTGTACTTCATATTTAAATAATCTAAATGTCATAGCATCTAATATTTAAGAATTAAAAGTGCAAAGAGACAAAGCCTATAATAAATATTTAAGCCCCAACATTTTCATTGAATCTACTGGTATATTTTGATGTAAATGTTGCCAGCCTGCAGGCCTGTGCATCATCTTGACATGGTAAATGAAATTCCTTTAGACCGCCAGTCTAAAATAATGAATTGTTCTCCTAGTTAATTGTATTGCTTTGATAACAAAGAACTATGCTAGGCCTAGAGAACACAATAAGTGGATTTCATCAGATGATTTGTGTGACGTTTTGAAAAATGATCTTCTAGAGTGACCTGATTTTAATGGAACTCAGCATGCGCCACTGCACAGGATCTGACTGGGACTAAGCACTTTGGGGGTAACAAGGCATGCAGATCATTTCTGGAAAACGTCCCATCCAGGAAATCTCCCAAGAAGTCTAAACCAGGAGGAAGTGAATGCTGCCAGAGGAAACACAGTAGACCTGTTTCCAGTTTGCTCTCATTTTATTGATACATATCTTTTCTTCTTTTTTGTGTATTTATTACAGGGTCTTACTACACAGATCAGATTCATAGTGATCCTCCTGCTTACAGCCTCCCAAGTACTGGGATTCCAGGTGCATGCCACCATGTCCAGTCTTGATACATATCTTTTCTTAATCCAGAAAAGATCTCAGTACACTTTTTCAGTCATTGCCAGAGTGTGAATAAACCAAGACCAACAAAACAGGAACAAACAAATGTATTCATTCAGTGCTTTCTATAGCAAAGGACTCAACCACTGTGGTTTGTGTCCCAAGGCAGACAGAGGAGAGGGAAAGCTTTCGTGGTTTGGGGTTGTGCATGGAGGGTGGGGAGACAACACAATACAGGACATACATTCTGTAAGATTATTTGTAAGAGTCACCCAAAGAATCACATATAAAAAAAGAATATCAGAAATCTATCCACACACTGAAGAGCAAAGAATCCAGCTAAGGGTCTGGACCCTGTGATAATGTGCTGCAGAGTACAACTGTAGACCCAGAGCCATGACAATGCCTCAAGTGAATCCAACTGGAAGCCTAGAGCCCATAGCAATGTCTCGTACAGGCCCATTTCATAGATTTGCACTGGAAAGGCCCACAGGTCAGGAGCAAAAGCTAAAAAGTCTATGTTAACAGGATTACAATCTGTGCTAGGAGGCTGAGGAGTCTGAACTGGAGTCAAGAAGCAATGCTCAAGGTAAGAACCAGAGCTCCCCATGGAAGCACCACAGCCATCGTCAGCAACAGTGAGGTCCCAAGCTCCTCCAACAATGAGAATAGCTGAGTTCCCATCAAGAAAGCCAATGTGACAAGCTTCTCCCTGAGACTGAGCAATGTACCATCTTCCCCTCGGGAGCCAGGAAGCCATGCTCTAAGTGAGGACAAGAGCTCCCCCGAAGTGAACTATAGCCATTCTCAGCAACAATGAGGTCCCAAGCTCTTCCTCTGACAAGAATATCCAAGTTCATCAGGAAAGCCAGCATGACAAGTTCCCCAGCAGAATGGCCTAAGAGAACCAGAAGCTACCAACAGCTCCCCAGAAGCTTCTCCAAACAGCTTCTCAACAGCTTCTCCAATTCTGCGAGCACCACACTAGTTCAGTTCAGCTGGGTGTGCCAAGTTGCCCACCAGTTGGCAATCCACCACAAGAAGCAACCAGGGCCACTTCAGGCCTGTGGATTGGAGGATGTGGGCTTAAGAAGCTGCATAGGCAGGCTAAGCAGAAGTGGCACATTCTGCAATTGGTTACAGCTACGTGTTTGCTTTTCTCTAAGTGTCCTAAATTACAAGTGGGGACACCAATTAGGGCTTGCTGTCAGTTATTTTGACTATTGGAGGACAATGTTTCTAGAGTTTATTGTTTAACTTCATGGATTATTACCAGAAATAGTAATAGTTTGAATTTAAAGTCCTATTAGTTTGAATTATAGGCGCTTGGCTTCCTGTGCTGGTCATTGTGGTTAATGAGTTGGTTTTCTGAGTAGGCTGTTGTAGATTACAGATCAGACTTCTATTTTCATGGGTGTCCTGGCCATTATCCATGTCTTCCTTCTTTCATCAGCTTATAAATGGTATGATTAGGGGATGGGAAAGCAGTGGTGTCTTCTTTAATGTATACTAATTTTACTTTTCCTTTTATCAATTAAGAAAATTAGCTCCCTTGCAATAATAAAGTGTGGTGAAGCAAAATGATAGGGATTACTTCCTCCCTGTGCTTCTCATTCTCATGAAGCTTCCCCACGTAATGCCACTCGGAAGGGCAGGGACCTTGTTCCCCCGTTTGTTCTGCATCCAGGTCCTCTTTCAGAATGAAAGAACCTAGCACCTTCTGATTGTTCCACTTCATTCTCACAAATAAACACAGAAATAATAATAAAAGCTTAAATTTGACTTGCCAGTCAAGGTATATGCACATACGCATAGATGCAGTTGCTATGTTCAAGGAAGACATACATGCAAATGTAGAGGTACACCCAAAAGTTTTATGCTTGTATATTGCTCATAATTAAATTACAAGATTTATAAAGCTAAATAATTCCTATAGGGTGACAAAATGTGTGATCTAGTAAAGGACTCAGGCTTAACTCTGCATGAAAATGTCATTGCCCCACATGTCCAGCTGTGGACAGTGACCCTGACTGTTCTCTGTGGGCACACAGTGTGGATGGATGCAAGGTTCTCCACCCAGTTGCTAGCCTTCAGGGAGAACCTGAAAATGTGGTTGATGTTTAGATTTTCATAGGAGAGGATAAAAAGCTGTCAAATTAAGCATGATTTGTTATCTTATTTATAAGTTAAGAACTGATATATGGTTTATAATTTTTGTTTTTCAACTAAATGTGCTTCTAAGCCTCCACATCAGTAGTAAACCCAGGACATGTTGGGGAGATAGTAGTTTAATTAGACATTGGACTTCATATACCTTAAAACACAAAGATACTGTGACAGTTTAAAATTAGTATAGAATTTCCCATTTTGGCAACCCAAACTGTTAGCTTCTCATCTGGCTCTGTATCTTCTATAAGAAAATCTTTGCAGCCACATATGAAAGGCAAATATTATTTTTCTGGGCTCCTTTGGACTAGGTCATGCAGTAGTTTAATGAACAACATGATTTCATGTTTGGGTGGTGTGATCATTGAAATTAGTGTAAGTGGTCGCTGTCACATTAAAGAAGACATATATTATTTGTCATATTTGGCTGTCTCTAGCTAAAATGGTGCCAGGAATGAAATTACGGGAAGTTGTAGATGATGACAGAACTACTCCAAGAGATTTGTGGAAATATTTTCCGTTAGCATAATCACTGTCTGTGATTTTTTAATGAATGCCCTTCATCTCTATCTGGTAGAAAAATAAGAAAATAATTATTTGCTACGGAAGGATAAGAGATGAAAACGTTCGTACTGGATACTTCAGATGTTCACTGAGCTAGTCACAGATCAAGAATGCAATTTTTATTTAAACTTTAAATGTACAATGTCTCTAAGAAATTCAGGATAATATTTAATATCCTGAAAGAAACAGATACTTGACAGCAAGCCTCAAGAGGTGGATGTGCATTATTAGCCTAGCTGGTGATTATTGCAGTTTTGTAATCCCGTCCCTCTCTAGCGCCTTAAATTTCTCCTTCTCCCCAAACACGTTTTCTTCTTTTCAATCATTCTCCTGTTGGATCACACGCATCAAGGTACTGCGTATTTAACCTGACTCAGCTGCTTCTCCTTACCATTTTCATCACTAAACATCTTAAATGTGGGGCTCGTATATGTCGGCCACCCTTCCTCTCCTGTTTTCCTACTTAACTTTCGAGCTTCCATCTGTAGTTAGATTCAGAAATGGCTCAAAGATCGCCAGAATGTTCTTTGAGGGAATCTGACGACTTGAGCCGTCAGCAGGCCTGACCCTGATGGCCTATGCGGCACTTTTTCAGACTTCTTGAGCTGCGCCCTCCCTGGCTTCCGTAATACAGCATGTCTAGATGTCCTTCCTCAGAAGGGCCCAGGTCTGCAACAGCGTTTCTTTCTATTCACACATTTCTCAAATTCTGTTCTGGACAGATCAATTCCAAAGCTTACCTAGAATAAGCTGATTCACAGGAATAGAATAATTCAGTGACATCTTACATAGGGTAAGGTCCAAAAGAGAGCTCTTCCTGTAAGAGCAACTCATGGAGAAAACAACAGTGAGGGCTCAGGTGTTGGATCACCTCTTCAAAGTCAAGTCTCCTAAGATGCTAGAGAGAGGGAAATAAAGCGAAGCTCTTCAGTGACCTTGGTTTAAATAAGGCTAAGTGGTCTGGGCCTGGTAGTACAATATAGTTTGTTTCAGTGACTCTTGTTGCTGGGACAAATACTTGACACTCAAAATGAAGGAAGGAAAGGTTTATTTAGCTCACAGTTACTGGAGGTTTCAGGCCATAATCAGCTGGCTCCAAGGCGGAGCAGCACATGGCAGAGAGCAACCTTTCATGGCAGTGCCAAACAGCAATAGCAAAAAGGGAGGAGTAGCGGAAACAATGGCTACAGAGAAGTCGGCCTCCTTTAATTTGCATTTAGGCTTCAGCCCAGGCTGGAAGTAGCACTCACACCCATAATCCCAGCAGCACTGGCACCCATAATACCAGTGGATCATGAGTTAATCACAAACTCTAGTAGTCCGCCCCATGATTACATGAGACTTTGGGGGGACAAATACACACAAACCATAACAATAGTAATTTGAGACATCTTTTTCTACTCAAGAACTATGGGACCCAAAAGAAACTAAAATGACTCATATGTAGCTCAGATAAACCAGGAAAGATAGTTGAACCATTGCTCCTATAAATTTAGTAAATATTTCACAACATCCCAATAGCACCATCCTGGTGACCAAGCCTTTAATACATGGGATTTAGGGCACATTCAACATCCAAATCAGAGAAAATTTTTATTTCTCAGTGAAAGAAACTAGTCTGAAAGGCTCTGTACTTTCCAATTCTAACTATATGACAGACTTTCTAAAAAGGAAAAGCTATAGAAACTTCATGAAAAAGATCAGCATTTGCTGGAGGGTTTGGAGAAAAAGCACAAATCAGATTTTTTTTTTTTTTTTTTTTTTTTTTTTTTTTTTTTTTTTTTTCAGAACCGGGGATTGAACTCAGGCCCTTGCACTTGCCAGGGAAGTACTTACTCTACTGAGCCATCTCCCCGGCCCCACAAATCAGAATTTTTAGGGCAGTGAACTATTCTGTATGATAATGTAATGGTGTGTACGTGACATTATGCGTTTGTCAGAATCCATAGACCTGAATAACAAAGAGTTAACTAATAAAAACCATGGACTGTAGTTGATAGTCATCTGTCAGTACTGTCTCAATTTTTCTGTAAACCTAAAACTGTTATTACATTTTAAAATAACATTGATATGATGAGTTTTAGTCCTAAAAAAACAAAAATGAATTAGTAACTTCAAAATGTCCTACTACATCCAGAGCAAACAGCATTCAGACACAGAAGCCAAGGTGCGGACTTCTCTCCACTACTGAATGTGATGTTTCATCAAACACTGAACTTGCTCAAAGTTAGACTTAGATTGATTTTGTTAGAGCCTCGTTCCTCTTCATGTATAAAGTGCACTATTTTATAATATCCGATGAACAGCTAAGCATTCATGGCTAATTGTGAAGCAATATAAAGATGGACCCTAAACACCACTGTCACTGTCCCTCCTGGAACGGTCTAAATAAGCATTTATGTGTGTCTTGCTTTCTCTTCCAGGCCTTGCAATTGCCAGTGCCCTGATAGACATTTCACAGCAGAAGACTTCTGATAATAAAGATAAAACATCGGGAGTCCGAAATCGAAAACACCTCTCCACACGTCAAGGAACTTGTGTCTGAGAAGTGGAAATCTTTCTGACAGATTCTGTCTGACCTACCTTGTAAATGGCTTCTGTTAAAGCTGTTCTATGATCCCACATTTTATAGAGGCCAATCTCTGTATAATCCAGGGCCCAAGGACAGTCCCCTGCAAATGGGCAATGTCCCAAGTGGCCAAAGAATGTTTCATGAGTTTTATAAAAGTAACAGTACTGATGGTCACACCAGTGATGAAGTCACTTTTTACTACTACTGTATTTTAGGCTTATCATAGTTAACATTAAATTACTCTGGAAGATTATGTATATTGTTTCTTAATGCAGATAGAGATATGTAATTCATATAAAGCAACTGTTTATATCCCAAGACTTTAAAGAAAGACATTTTATAATGCCTGAACAATGAAAATTGTACAGTTTTGTCTCATAAGCCAACTTAGGCCACCTGTATATGAATAGGAGATGAGCACATCCCCATGGTTTACATAGTATTTTATCTCACTGTAAATGCAGAAACAAGATTTTGATTGAGTGGAAGGAAGGTGTCTCAGTTATTTTTCTCATTGCTGAAACAAAATACTTGACACCCAAAGTTAAATGAAAGGTTCATTTAGCTCACAGTATGTAGAGTTTCCTGTCCATAATTGGCTGGCTCCAAGGCAGGGTGGGGCACAAGGTACAGGGGCAGCAGTTCATGGGGTTGGAAGACAGCAAAAGGGAAAGAGACAAGTCTTTCTGTCCCTTATACTGTATGCAGTGCGTAGCACTCCCGCCCTTACTCCCAGCCAGAACTATGCCAAATCAACCAGTGGATCTAGCTAGTAATCACAAACCCTTAATCCCAACATCACACACTCTAGCATCAGCCATGTAAGCCAAAGCCCTAGCACTGTGTGAGGCTTTGGAGGAATGTCTAAGATCACCATAACAGCAGGTAATATATTTAAATATTTCACATGACCATATCACGTCCAAACTTGATTAAAGAGTGTAGCAATTTTCTACCTACCTGGAATGTAGACCAGAATAAGTCTGTTTAGAGGACGTGTGCCACTTCACCAGAGATTTATTAGAATTCTGAGTGCAGAGGACATTCCTGTAGTCCATGCCAACTGCCTAACTCATTATCAGAGCTGATAGAGCATGGAAACGCCTGTCCAGCAATCAGTTTTTCCCCTCTTCCACAAACAGCTCCAACATCACAACCTGAAGAGCACTGAAATAGTTATTTTACAGCACGCAAGCTTCTGCTCCAATGTGGCACATTTTAATTGCCTACGACTCGTTGGATCAGAAGTAAATGGTCTGTCTGCATTTTTCTAAGAACCTGTCATTTTCTTTTGTCCTTCTTCTTCTAGCTGCTAGATCTTACTTACCTTTTACAAATATGATGAACTATATTTCGCAGGTGACAGCTCCCCAGCTACTCTGTGACCCAAGTTCCTTCTTGTCAATTGTCTCACCTAGGATGTAAGCAGAAAAGAGCATCCTGTGGTTGGCAGGATCCCTGCTTGCGACATAAACGCCTTGGGGCCATGACAGAAAGTCTCCAGTCTAAACAATAAGTTCATTGAGGGCTATACTCAGCACATTCCTCACAACTCAGTACTCTGAATTATGATAGAGGCAAAAATAAAATGACACGGTTTCACATTAGAACATAGACTCTTTCCTGTCCTAAGTCACAACAGCTCACTAAAGTGCAGTGGCACTCACAGGCCTATTTGGAATTGCAGGTTTTAACTTTAGGGGGACTGCAGGATACAGAAAAATGACAGATATCCAAAGCTGCTGAATACAACATAGTTTTATTTAATATGAAAGTCATTTAATCTAATTGATGTTTAGAACTCTGTACGTGCTTTTCATGTTTGGATTTCTGGAAGGTGATGATGATTTACAGTAAATGCCTTGTGACTTGCATGCCATGGTTGTACAGTAGCAGAATATGATCTATCGTGATATTAAATGTTTATTTCAAATGCCATTTATACATAGTCAGTGTAATTTAATGAGGATTGAATGTAATATATAACAGGAATGATCATACAATATGTAGTTGCATCTTATAAAAGATTACTAGGTTGCATCTAACCATGACTATGTCATCATTTTGATAATTAGGCATTTATAAATTATAGTATATATTTCCTATGCCAGCATGATAATTTTGCTATTTTCCATGCATTAAAAATAAGACAATTCTTAAAGTACTTTCAGTAATTTTATCTATAGCTTGTGGAACTGGGGGCAGGGGAGGGCTGATTATTTTTACTTCCCTGTGATATTTTTATCTCAAAAAAATCAGTGAGCTAAGTTTGTAAATGTAGTTATCTCCAAAAATACAATCAAATAATTTTATCAGCTTCTTTTGGAACCTTTTAAATGTTGATTTTTCCCATGGAAAAATAAATTGAGAAAGAGTGAATACAAAGATATAATCATTTTACAATAGAGCGATTTCCCAATTTGTTTAATTCTCTTGACAGTTTTCATGAGAGAAAGCTTATACAACAAAAATACAAAACATACAGACTTTTATATAAAATCTCAGTTATATTTTTAGAAAGGCTAAGCAAATACTAGCAATAATATGAAGGGTCATCATATTTCATTTGTCTTGAATCTCTGGGTTTTTTAAAAAATTTATTAGTACGTGTTTTAAATATATGATTGCATTCATTGTAGGGAATTAGAACGTGTACATAACACACCTCTGTTATTTTCCCCTTTTCTCCAACCCCTTTTACTTTGCAAGCATCAAGTTCATTTATTTATAAGTTATTATAAAGTTAAATAGCATATATACAGTTTAATAGCTAGACTAGTAGGCAAAAAATATATAAAACACCTAAGGCAATTATTTAAATTTTAGTGAATTATGGAACATAATGCAATGTTAAGTTGAAGTAGTATGGTATGCATTTGAGCCATATATTACTACCCCATGGCTAATAAGCCTTATAGTCTTGATTTATTGAAACTTTTTACTGACAATATAATTATTTGCCTTCAGGTCAAGTTGGCAAAAAACATCAAGGATCAAGATCAATCATGTTTAATTTGTGTCTTGTTTTCTCCCCACATCCACAACACTCTAAAATTGTATGCTCTTATTTTTTTTTTTACCTCCATCTGATCTTACAGAAGATTGTGAAAAAAAATCAAACCACAAATATATGCAGATACTTTCTGAATAGTTAGCAGTTAAATTGGCTGGTTCCCCTTAAAACTTACCTGAATAGAATTCTGAACATTTCAGTTTACAATAACTTTGAAAAAAACTTCACATTTTTGAATTTCTTATACTGCTAAGTGTATAAAAACTTGGTTAAATGCAGTGTAGTTTTTGAAAATTAATCTGAGGACTCTATATGGACAACTAAAAAAGCCTTGTTAGAAACAAATTTGTTTATGGTGATAGATCGGTATAATATTTTTTTATGAACAGAATATATTTATTAGGGGAAAGAAAGCTCCAGTCCTAGAAAGGGAGAGGAGGGGGCACAAGCAGATTGTCCCCTCAGTATAATAAATTTTAAGAGAATTCAGATTCACAATTATTTTAAGTGAATGAAGGATTGTTTTAGAGATATACAGATTACAAAATAGGTGTCATATTCTATAGTGTTTTGTTCAATAGAATTGCAAGTTGGATATACTTACATATGTAATGGAACTTACTATATTTCCCAATACCTCGTCCTCATTTGGTGGCAGTAAGACAGAGGTGACCGCATGGTTTCTCTGTTTATGACTGCGTCGCCTAGCACGCAGGGTGGGGGACAAGCCGGACAGTGGACCCCAGCTTAGAGGCGAGTGGTGCTGGGCCAGTTTTGCAGGCCTGGCTTCCCCTGCTGTAAAGGCTGTTGGCATAGTGCCCACCTCACAAAGCTGGCATGACGCTAGGACGTGGCAGAAGTCCGACTCCCACAGGGGCCCTCCCACGGCATGGCTGGCGCTAATCACAGGGTCACCAGGCCTCTGTTTGCCTACCAACTGATTTATGAGCCTGCTGATAAGCTTTCATTCACTTTTCACCATTGTCAACAGCCAGATAGGTTAATCCAGAAAGATTTCCTCAAAATCTTAAATTCCTGTATTTCTGAGATATGGAGAATTGTTTAAAAAGTTACTTTTATATTTGAGTCAACAGAGCTTTTACTCTAAATCTATATAAAGTTTTAGTTGAGCTTTTTAAAATTACTATTTGGTGACACTTAAACAGGAATATCAATTGTCACCTTTTCACATAAAACTACGCAAGAAGCAGCCAGGGCCTGAGAGGTATCATAGATGGAACATCTTTTTCAGTGAGGTTAACACCATGACTTGAAAAGTATTTTATATTTTCTTAAAAGATTTTAGAACTGATCAAAATAACGAATTCTACTCAGCTACACTTTTTACAAAACCTAATTCCAAAACCCATTTGTTATTTGGTAGTGTGAGGTGGGAAATTAACTAATTCTACTCATCTACACTTTTTACAAAATCCAATTCCAGAAACCATTTGTCATTTAGTAACGTGGGCTTGAAACTTAACACTTCATAATAACTTGCCAGGTTATTTGGGATTCCTACCCTCAGAATGGGAAGGATTGGGCTGGCCATGGTGGGTAATACAGTGATTCGTACTAAGAGACAAATTGGGGTACACTGTCCTGGGCCAGAGAGTAGCCTTCATCTACAATTACAGGGAACTCTTTAATTAATGAAGTTATTGCCCTAATTCAAAATAATTTTCCAAGAATAAAAGCCATCTGCTTGATACTAGGCAGTGTTTTCATTGTAGTGCACATTTAACATTTCTGTTTCATCAAATTTTCTAAATTAAGTATTAGAATCCTAGCTACCATCATTATATATGTACAGAGGTATGCATGCCAGTGTATTAAACAGATTGTGTAAAAGTTCAATTCTGATTTTAAAAAGCCAACATTTGAGAATATAATGTGCTATTAGTCAGGACTTTAATTATTGAAATAAAACATTGCCTCTTCCAACCCCTACTGCCAAGTGCAGTTCTGTTATTTCTTTTAACCCTTTGAGGATAGTACAGGAGAAAGCACTGCAAGAACCTAAAAAGGGCCCTCGGCACGTACTGCCTGGTTGTACAGCATGTGCTGCGGGGGCCCTCGGTTCTCCCCTGTGTGTCAGCCGGTTCTCCTGGAGCTTTCTTCTCCATGCCTTCTTCGTGTGTGGCGCCCTTGGATCACTCCTGACCATGGAAGACAAAACTCAGGAAAGGCTGAGCAGCTGGCATTCTAGATGGAGCAGGAGCTCTGCGCCCCTGGCCCTGTGTTTTGAGTTTAGAAGTGGCTCTTATTTCCCACAAAAGTCAGCCTGTGAGCTCGGTGCGGCTATGGCTTACTGAGTTCTCTGAGAACAGCCTTTATGTGTAGGGGCAGACTAGGCTTAGGCCGTGTGTAGCCTTCTGAGGCCAAGCCTTATGTCAGCTGCATTTCTCTGCTAGATAGACCTCAGGCAGGCATTCTGGGAAGGAGCAAAGCAAGAAGGACCCAATCCCAAAGAAGGATCAAGAGCCTTTGACCCTCCTGGGCTGAGTCTCAGGCACACTAGATGCCAGAATCTGGACCTGAGGAGCCACTGGGGCTTGGCTCAGCCTCTGCTTTTAGGGATGGAACTGTGGTTCCACCTTCAAAGGCAGCCTTCCATCACAACTTCCAGGGCCCGGGCAGGGAAAGAAGAGGCCGAGAACAAGAGGCCCCTTAACTCTGAGCAACATGCACAGCCTGGCTAGCGTCTCCCATGAGCATTAGAAAACAGAATCCTTGGGAGGAACCTGAGCAAAAAGATGCCAAAACCTGCCTGCATCGTGGGGTCTCTTCTGTGACAATAGACAGCAGCTGCTCTGCACTCCTCCAAACCGTGAGCAGTCTGCTCTAAAGCTTTCTGAGGGTGAATCAGTACCTATGCAGAGAATTGCAGGTTTCAGCTCAAACTGATTTTTCTCTGGTAGAAAGAGTTGTTTTCCTAGAAAAGTGAGTGGCTGCTATCAAGCTCCAACCCATAATCCTGTGATAAGCATACAATTTCCCTTCTCGGTTCTCACATACTTTCTCACTTGCATGGAATCAGAGTACCTGGTATAAAAATAGTAGCCAAAGTATGGTAGAGCTTTAATTCTGCAGCTCTGCTATGACAACAGAGAGCAACAGATAGTAGTATTTGATTTTCCAAACAGGAAGCTACATTATAATTTTCAAAGTGCTTCTGTAAATCACCCTTCCCTCTCCCATTCCCCACCCCACCCCACCCCACCAGCAATCAAACTCACAACTTTGCGCTTGCCAGGCAGGTGCTACCACACTGAGCTAGATCCCAGCCATCCTCCCCACACCCTACTCTGACCACTTCCTAGTATTTACATTCTTCACGGAGGAAATAATTCTCATTCAAGGGCTGGCATGAAGCAGTTCTAATGGAGCAAGAAGCCAACCCCCTCAAGCAGCATTATAGAAACACTATATTCTACTTACCAGAAGAAGGTTTAACAGGCATTATTTGGGGGCAGAAGTGATACTTTCACTCAGGCGAGGTAGTTGTTTAAACATAGCTTCTTTAAGCCAGTCATGTGCATGGTCAGAAAGGAAACCCTGTGCTAGAAAATCCTCCCAGAAAAACTGCATTCAAACCCAAGCTCCTATAGCAACTCTGGAATTCTATGGCCCCTGTGGACCAAAGTTGTTCTAAATTTTGCATTTTGAGGTGATGTATAAGTTATCTTAAAGTAGATCTGTTGCAGAGACATACTCAAATTTTAATGTAAGCTCCAATGTCGACTAACTCCGATGCTTTGTCCCAGTCATCGGCACCATCTCTAAGCGAACTGAGATAAAAGCGCTCACCTACGTCACCCGGAGTTTGTGACGACTTCGTTGGTGATATTGCTGTTGTCACCTAAATGGGAAGCTGACCATAGTTAACCATTCTTTTACTCTCAGAAGATCCAAAGTTAAATTCAGTGCATCATGAGCATTGATTTTTTTCTCTTGAAATCTTTTTCAGGGGCAGCACTACACTGCAAATACATGCCACATTTCTCAAATAATTGCATTGCAATTAAAGTTGTGGTTTATGCTGCCTAGTGACGAGGAGGCATAGTTTCCAGATTTTTACAATATTTATAACATTTCACATATTACTTTTCTCAACTTTAACTGGTAATTTTGTAACAAAATCCAACAGATTGTGTTCGATTTTCTTACTCATCACCACCTATCTGTGCTGACCCCTGACCAGCTAGTCAGCTCAGTTCTGCGGACATCCGCACCCACACCTCTATCCATGCTTCACAAATAAAGAAATAATATAAAGTAGATCTTGCACGTTGTTCCTCTGTAACGATGCCTGGTGGCAGCAGTAATCTTTTCCTTTAGATCAGCTTGTTTGAAATACGATGGCCCTTAAAACAGAAGGCCGGCTGGAAGGACAGCAGTAAAAACACCGGCTCAGCTTGAAACAATTTGATTTCGACATGAAATGAATTACTTTGCCACACAAGCAGATAAAGCAAACAGGATATGCTACTTATCAAATTCTTCTGAAAGGCAGAATGCTGGGCTCAGGTAAAGCTTGTGGAGGTGAAGCCTGGTAAGGACAGAAGAATAACTCTGTGTGCAGGTTAACGCAGTGGAAGAAGGAACAAACCCTGAGTCCACAGAGTGCAGTCCTTGCTGCTTTCTGAAGCAACAGCTCCAATTTGACCTTCTAAACCAAAACACAGTAGAGGCACATTGTTGAGAAAGCAGCCTTCCGAGCGAGCGAGAGAGAGAGAGAGGGAGAGAGAGAGAGACCAAGTAGCAACATTTAGTCTTTGGGAAGCAAAGACTATGATAACCTTTTCAAACCATAGGCAATGGCATAGAAGGATGCCTTGTGTTTTGTACACGATATGCAATATTTTGATGACAAGAGTTTTACTTTCTGAATAATGTCCAGAAGATGGGTATGTGGCACCCCTTTTATTAATTCTTAGAAGGCATAGTGTAATCCTGAACTGTTTTGATTTTGCATATTAGCAAACTGAGAAATATTGTGTCCTAAAGGGGAGAACACAATACCTGCATAGAAAGTCCTTCCGGGGGGCCAGCAAGATAGCTCAGCAGACTAAGCGCCTACTGAGGCAAGTGCAGGGGCTGGGGTTGGACCCCAGCACCAAATGCCACATTGGCCCTGCCCCCAGGCACACTGTGTGAGCCACGGAGTCCGGGTGTGGTGGCGCACGCCTGTAATCCCTGCGCTGGGGAGGCTGAAAATGGGAGGATTACCATGAGTCAAAGCTGGATAGTGAGACCCTGTACCACATATATTAAAAGAAAAAAAGACCTGCAGGTGAAAACAGTATTTCTTAATTTTTTAAATATTAGAACAATGCCTATTGTCTGTTATATTTGATATGGTTTGACTCAGTTCATAGTAACGTTCTATTTTTGTAGAGCAAATTACATATTCTGATAGTCTTGATAATTATCTTATAATGTACCGTAGGCTCTATGACGCTATTTGTAATATTTGCAAAGATTGTGGCAGTGTGAAATTTATCATGTTGGTAGGGTACTTCACAAAGAAGAATGATTGATAACTTACGAAGTTTGTAATCTAAGTTTGTTGGTATAGACTAGTTCAGTTTGTAACACATGTCACTTTGTGCCACAAATTTCAGAAGTTGGCTCTTAATCTCATGAATAATCAAAACAGATGAGAAATAGCAGCACAGTTTAGACATTTTGTGGCTTATTTAATCTGAAGCAGTGTGTACACCATATAGAGAACCAAAATATCCAAGGACATGGAGGAAGTAGAACGATGCTGTAAAGTTTTCCCCAGGGCTGCTGAGGAAGCATGAACTGATGGGTAAATGGAAATCTGAGTAAACCAGAATGAAATGAAGATTCTGCTCAGTGCAATGACAAATCTGTCATGCTTTCACCTGGCATGGAAAGGTGAGAACCTGCTCCTACCTCTCCCAGGAAGATTACGAAGAATATGCTTCCATATCCTCGGACCCTTAACACCAGTCCCACAGCAGTCAGTAACTCTGTGTCATCCAACTTATTAAAAAAATGGTTTTCTAATAGCATTCCCATAGTTATTATTAGTTGTTGGCCAGATTTTGAAGGTGGAGGGCCAGACCACATCTCACTGTCCTATGAAAGTGGCCATCACTGCTGTGTGAATGGCCACAGAATGGAATGACCACAGCATCCTCTCACAATCTTAATTCTTATCTGTATCTGGGGTTTATGACCTTTAACATTTTGACCAGCTTTTGCATGATAAAGTCACTCATCAGCACATAAGCATCTGGAATCTCACCACATAATAGCATACATGAGGTTTTGTGTGCAAAACATCGAAATTTGCATCAGAAGCAATGGCTCACATGATTTCTCAATACAGGCGAAGTACTGAAATTTGTTTCAGAAACCGTAGCTCACATGATTTTCCATCAATAGAGGCGTATGTAAAATGCTTTTAAAGATGTCTACAAAATATTAAACTAAAACACTTTCCTCTCTTCCTGTTAGTCATTACTCAGATATTTTTCTTTTAGATAAACAATCTGCAGTGTGTTTACTGAGGCTTGCTCTGATATTCCCCAGTAGTGCTTGCAACTTGAGTTTTATTCCAGCAGCTACACGAAATGAGTCCACAGTGCAGAGCAGCCAGGCCCCTCTGGAACCTGAGATTATTTGTTCTCTCACTGTTCTAAAGGTAATTAAGGAGCATTGCATGTTTCTCAATTAATGATTTCTCATTCAACAGGGGATCTTTGATGCTAATTTGTTTTAATCAGGGCAGAGGCTGCTGAAAAACTCAAAACAATTCAGTGAAGAGGAACTAGGAATTTTTAATCAAGTGGAAGAGATTTAAATGCTATGAAGAACACACTTATCATGCGCTTTCAATCCCTGTTCATTTAACTGCGTTCTTTTGGCTTCATAAACCAGTGTGAGATTATTAAATAGAACATATTGTACTCCACAGTGGGATTTTGCCTTCTATATTTGTGTGCATATATAAGATGGACTTCAGTTTCTCCCAAGTAAAGCATATTCACGTTCAACCTTCATCTCTTTCCATGTATAGAATATACTTAAACATACATTACCCTTTACTATGTACACCAGTAAGTTAGAAATGTATATGCAAGAGTATGTTTGCATGTAGACAGATAAAGAATGATGCTAAATTCACTATGAATTTTCCTGAATTTTAACATGCTCTTTTCATCCCTTTGACATCTATCACTAAATAGCTGTTTGTAATTTGAGCAGCTGAAATCAAATTGCATTATGGGCACAGAAACCAGCTAAAGAGCAGTTAGACGCTAGCCTTGTAAAGCTACTTTAGCAGGTAGCTTTGCCTCAGGAAAGTAAGTACTCAAAGTAGTGGAGCTGGGGTGGCTGCCTTTCTTCTGTAATGATCAGCTTTGGTCTCATCCTAATGGTTTCAAATCAAAGCTACTTTATAGAATGTCAGTCATGTAAAAATGAGGTTTGGGGGTTTCCTGTGTCTGAATACATAAAAATTTCAGCAAATGCTCACAAACTCTAACCAGTTAAAATTTTGCTATTTCACCATATTGAAATAAATGAGAAAATGGGGTTTTTGTTTTAAACTAAAGGTTCTTGGTTTAAAGCAGTGGACAGTCCATCAGAATAAGCAGGGGGAAGAGCAGAACAGATTCCTGGAGCCCATCCACTGTTTGTGCCTCCAGGGGTGGGATTCAAAAATTTTCTCAAGTAATGCTTGGGATCAGGAATCCCAGTTTAAGAGCTTTTTTATGAACAAATCAGGACTGGGATCAGGGACCAAAGAATCAACACCCCTATTTTACTGTAGTGTATCCTCCATGGGCTCTCTGCTGACAGTCGGAGAGCCTTCCTGATAAATTTCAGGCCCTGGGAGGGCAGAGGCTAAGAGGTGGACTGGGTAATAGAAGTGCTATTAGTGCCTGTATTTTAATTCCTGGAGAGTCCGCTGAAGGGCTTTGCAGGAATTACACACATTTGAAAATGAACTTTTAAATGGCCATGATAACTTGCTACTCCTCGGCTAACCAACAGTGTCAAAAGCCAAACTGGCCTGTGAAAAACTGCAACAGAATGATATTTCCAGCCCTAGGGGTACTGACAGCGAGAATCTGTTGGGCACTCATGTTTTTAATAAGGGCCCAAATTAATTATATTCAAAGGCAACAATTTTTTTTTCTCAGCTAATTTTGTATCGAAAACAGTGCAAGAATTAACTCTTAAAAGAAAAGGTGGAAAGACTCTACTTAAGAACCCCTATCTTTTTCTTCAGAACTGGTCCTTAGAGAGGTGTTAAAATCGCCTCGCTAGAGCCTCTGAGGGAAGGCCATTGCTAAAGCCCCTCACACACAGGCTGCTCCCCTTTGCCCAGGCATCGCTGACATACGCCTTCGTGGTCTGGGTGGGTGGGAAATGGCGTCCCGTGTCTCTCAGTTGATGGCATGATCAGTTGAGTTACGATTTGCTTTGGCTTTGTCAATGCCATTGCTTCCTTCTGTCACTTCATAAGGCACCTGGGGATGTGGAGGTGGAGGAACCAGGTCCTTATGTATAAGTTTGAATGGTTACTTAATTGAATTTACCTTTGCCCTTTAAATTAGGTTGTCGCTATGGGATTAATTAGTGGACACGTGATAGAATCAAATGAAGGCTCTCCTATAATATGCATCTACCTTCTGAAAGCTCAAATATTCAATAGTAGTATGTGGCAGGTGATGAGCTGTTTTGTTTAATCTTCCTACAGCCAGTAAGAAGAATATTAGAGCCTCAGTTTTACTGAGCTCAGAATATTGGCCTGCTTACACTCACACGGCTAACAAGCGAGAGATATGGGAAAGGTCCTCCAAGATACGCTGCTTCATCCAAACCTGCTGTACCTAACTTAGACAAAATCTTCATAAAATGGCAAGAAAAATGATGCTAGGAATTCTGGTCATCACTTTCTTACCAGATTACAAGGACAAACATTTCTCACTGAAGGGATATCTTCCCTTTTCTACTGAGCGCTCTTATCTTCTGGACTTGTCTTGTTCTCCCCTTGGACAGGAAATGAGCACTCCCTCAACTTGTCACAGTTCCCGGCAGCCTCAGAATCTGTGATACCCGTGAACCCAGGCGTGCATGAGTCGGCCTAGCTAATCACACAAGCGTCATCGTGTGTGGCCCTGAGCTGGCTTTCAGCCTGATCATGTTATATGATTGGGTCACAAAAGTACAAGTGATCTAATTAAGGTGACTTTTGCAATAACAACTTACATATAGATATGGCTCAATCATACTGTTGCTATTGTACTTTGCTAGCACTCACCAATCTCTAGACTGTAGCTGAAATTGTTTGGCTTGGCTCAGAGCAAAACTTTATCAGCATGGTTGGTGGCCAGAGCTGTCGCAGAGGCTCCCTGTCTGCTTTTCCCATTGAACTTGCGCATTAAGCACAGTACCCTTCTTTACCCCAAGGACCTTTACGAAGCTGCTGTTCCTACCTTATGCCATCATTTAACTTCCTCCCTACACCCACTAGCTCTAGAGAAGTAAAGCACAGATTATCATAGGTGCTATACGTACTGTTGCTATGAAGCCACTCATTGTAAGAAGCACACCGAAGGAGCCGGGAGATGGCTCAGTGCAATAAGCGCTTCCCTGGCAAACGTAAGGGCCTGAGTTCAATCCCCAGTTCTAAAAAAAAAAGAAAGAAAAAGAAGAAGAAGCACACTGAAACCTTTCCTGGGGCTCTAGAGTTCCACCCCATGTAAGTGCAGAGTCTTCTCTATACAAATTCCCCAATGACAGAAAATCACACAGAGCCCTTCTCTGTTGGTGTTCATGGAGCCAGGAAGCTTAGTAAGCTCTAGACTTTGAGTCTCAACCTCAGTATCCCCTCCAGGTGCTTTTCATGACATAGTGACTGATGCTTTCTGAATTCATAGCTGGGATCAAACTACCATGCTCACCTGGTTTGATGTGCCTTACACTTTCACAAAAGTGCCTTTTGAAAGCTGTGTTAGAAGCTTTGGGACAGATCAGACTTACGAGGTGTAAGTCCTTAATAACTTCCTATTGGGAGGGCCAGCCAGATAGCTCAGTGGGCTAAAGCACCTGCTTAAGCAGAGCACAGAGGCTGGGGTTTGATACCCGGGACTGTGGTGCCGGCTCTGCCCCTGGAGTGCCCTGAGATGGCAGTTGAGACTGGGCATGGTGGTGCATGCCTGTAATCCCAGCTCTTGGGAGGCTGAACTCGGGAGAATCACTATGAGTCTGTTCTGTGTAGTGAGACCCTGTAGACCCTGCATGAAATACAAAGAAAAAAAAACAAAAAACAAAAAACCTCCCTATTGGAACTGCTTTGATAGTGCCTGCATTAGTATCATAGCATATTGAAATAAATGAGAATTGGGCCAGGATATAGCTCAGTGTGGTACAGTACATATCTGGTAAGCATAAGGTCCTGAATCCAGTTCCAGGTAGAAAGTAAGAAAGAAGAAAGAAGGAAAGAAAGAAAAAAAGAGGAAACAAAGTAAGAGAGAAGAGATTGTAGAGTTCTAATACACTCTCTTTATCTTTTCTAGCAGAGAACCCTTGTTGCATCATACATACTTTAAGTACTCTTTATTCACCACTGCCAAAATGCTAATTTTTTTTTTTATTTCTCAGTAAAACTTAACTTCTACCCAAAAGAAAGCATATCATATTTCTGTTGCTTTGGCTGTGTGATGGAACTTCATTACCTCTAAAGGGAATTTTTTTTTTTTTTTTTTTCGGAACTGGGGATTGAACTCAGGCCCTTGCGCTTGCCAGGGAAGCACTTATTCCACTGAGCCATCTCCCCGGCCCCTTCTAAAGGGATTTTATAAAATACATTGTTTCTACTAAGATGATAAAATGAAATGTAGAGGTCATAAATTATTTGGGCATCAAATGTTTTGGTATAAAGAACTGCTAGGTAACAGAGACAGGAATGTTCATGCCCTTTAAGAACAATTTTCTAAAAAGATCACTAGAAATATTTTTCATCAATTTTCAAAAGAAATACCACCATTGTTTTATGGTTATTTTTAAGGGGAACAATCATTTTTCCAGTGGGGGCCAACATACAGTCCAATTCTCCAGCAACCCTAACCCTCACCATTTAGAAACACAGAAACACTAGGTACTGGCTGGTGTGTTTGTATGCAGCATGCAGAGTGATGTTGACCTAGATACATCTCTAAAATTAATTTCCCAGCACTGCACTGGGCCTGGCTAATACTCTAACAAGTGTTTCTTTCTTTAATGATGAGCACAAGCCCTGAGGGCCTTGCATTTGATAGAAGTGACAGCTCTGCACGATGCAGGCTCCTCTCAGAGCTGGTGTGCTGACTCAGAAGACAGAAGGACAGCGCTGGATGTTAGGAGAGTTGTCAGACAAATTAGTAGCCTTCTAGATTAAAAGTTACACAGCTAATCAGTGCTGCGGGCATCATTTCACCACGTCCCAAAGGAAGGGAGGACTTCTTTTAAGATTTATTTCTTAAAAGAAAAATCAACATGTCACCTAAACTCTGTATTATGAAATAAACCAATATTTTACTCCTTAGATTATGTGACCTGTTTTGAATTCCTTATCATTTGAGCAAAAGCATTTATTTCCTTCCTGAACTTTCTTACTTTCACCCCCCTTCCCCTCAGGAAGATCCTTCATGCTCCCCAAACCACACAGGTCATCGAAATCTTTGTCTTTCAAATGCATTTAGAAATAAAATGGCAGATGTTGGTGTATTTCTAAGATCTTGCATAATTAAGTCTGATATCAATGAGGGAATTCAAACAAACAATCCAAGAAGAAAAATAGGTATTTTATGCCTGTTTGCCTGGGATTTTCTTTAAAGTAGCTTAAGTTATACTGAGGATTAATTAATCATGTGGCTGGTTGCTGCAATGAAGGATGCTGAGGAAGCATCCCTTTTATTCGGGAAGTGGATGTGGTGCTGCGGGGCAAGCAGCCTGAAAGAAGCACACAGGAAAGACGTGCATGACCTTGTCTAAGAAAACAGGTAGAGCAATGAGGCTTCGAGGGTTTAGCAGCTCACTGTGAACATCAGAATCCTCATTATCGCTGGTGGGGTTTACCCCATTCTAGGATCATTACATTTGAGGAAACTGTGACTTATGAAAGTGATTAAAGAATTCTTAGACTCCATTAGAAACTCAGGAATAAGAATCACAGGCCTCTTACTACACACTCATGCTGTAAAATTGCACAATGGTGGGTTTTATGTTGGGGGGTTCCGGTAAGATGTTGAAGCTGCTCCTCACCGTGAAGCACTGGTCCCTAAGCTCCTTCTGTTGGGACTCCTGGCCTTGAATTTCTTCTGTGCCTTCTGCCAGTCCCATTGGCTTCCTCTGAGAATCCTCTTTGTTTTGTCACTTAGAGTATATTGTGCCACAACAGATGACCTGAGTAACAGAGGGGTAACCTAAGGCCCTTACAGTTCACTTAACAGGAAAATGACTGGGATCATTGATGCTTCCAAGATGCTTCCCTGTTCCTCACCCTCAACAGATCAGCCTCTGTCCTCAAGGGTGTTCATCCTGGTCACAAGACTGCTGCCGTGGCTCCAGGCCTCCCATCCTCATGTGACTTAATCAATAGCAGGAAGACACTGGAAGGGAGTGATCTGGATTTCTCTTTAGAATTCTCTTGCCTTTCATCAGGAAGGAAAATACTCCACGGGAGTCAGCCTGACTCTTCAGCATGCCTTCTCTTAACTTTCCATGGCTAAGTGAATGTCACACACCTTCCCTAGACCAATCTCAGGTCAGGAGAATGTGCTTTCTTCATTAAATGAGAATGCTTCTAGCCATGGGTGACACCTAGGGAAGAATGTGGCAGCACCAGAAACACCTTGGAGCAGCAGGCTCTCCCTACTCCTCCCAGACCCACTGCACTGTGGCTGCATACGGAAGAGCCCCTGCTGGCCACGTGGACCAGACAAGCTCCAGTTTTAGGCAGTGAGGATTTATGCCCAGGGCTGGGCATGCTGTACCCAAGAAAACTAACATTATGTTAACAAGGGAAGATGGAAATTCTTTGAGGGTAAGCAACCATCGTCTTTGTCACAATCTTTGTATCCCCTGTCACATACACTTATACTGTCGCTTGTTCTGGTGACTATTACTTTCTCTCCAAGATGCCTTGCACTATGCCAGCCACTTGCGTTGGCTGCCCCAGGCATCTTGAGTAGCCCTGCAGCCCTGTCCCTTTTCTGCTGCTACTTTGCCTGGGTTAGTATTCTCTCCACGATTGCTGAGGCAAAGGAAATGCATTTCACCGGCTCACTTTAAGAAGACAAGTCACTTTCTGAGTAGCGTCCAAACCATAACAGGCTCTGCATGGAAATATGCTAAAACACTCCCCCCACATATTCATGGCATAATTAATTCCTGGAGGCTGCACATGGTTTCTGAGATGGAAAAAGAGACTTTGCGGTTGTGTGACTGTGTCAGGATTCAGATGTGGGAAGACGGACCTTAGTCACAATTAGTTGGTCCCTAATTGTGATCCCTAAGCATCATGCCAAAGTGGGGATGGCAATCCAATGACAGAAGCAATGACCAATAGTGCCACCAAGAGCCAAATAAAACCACTGACCACCTCAACAGGGAAGGGGTGAGGAGCGGATTCTCTGCAGCCTCGCCTGCAGGAGCCAGCCCTGGCAACATCTTGACTTTAGCACTGGGCCTCAGTGTGAATTCCCGTCCTTTAGAGCTATGGACAGATCTGTTGTCGCAAGCCACTAGGTCGTCAAAGCAACCACGAGAAATGTAAGCTCTCCTCTTGCAGCCCCTGACCTTCCAAGTCTTCCGCTTTAAACCCAGCAGTGTCATCTTTTCATCATTGTAATTTACAGGTAGACTTTTATAGATGGGATTTTTTTTTAACATCAGCAGATGTTGCTAAAATCTTCATTGGGTTAAGATAAGAATTAGAGTCCAGCAAGCTTAGAGAAGAACTTGCCTTGCCCCCATGGCTGCAGCTTGGTGGCCTCCAGCCCCAGTCTCCATCTCACTCCTGCCCCAGCAAGGAAGAGCAGGGGGCAATGGCAGAAAGACCCCGGGCCTGTACACACACACAGACACACATGCACATACACACGCAAACATGCATCCACTCAGCCTTCGTTGACTTCAGAGGCTCTTAGTGTAGAGAGGAATGCTACTGGAAAACCAGTCTTCCATATTCCGTTCTACAGGAAGCCGAGTATAGTGTACTTCTCTCCTTTAAAACAATTTACCATCAACAAAGACAGAGAAAGATCAAAGCAGCAACCTTGTGGAGACAAAAGATCCTCAGGAATGAAGAGAGGGTGGTCACTAGCAGCCACAAAGAGATGCCAGATGACTCTGACAAAGACGGAGGGCATGAGAAAGACACAACGGGGACTGCAGCCCGAGTGGGCAAGGGCCAGAGGAGCTAAGACAGGACTCCTGCAGGCGGGAAGGCCTGACCCGGGTTAGGAGGAGGAGCTGCTCCTACACTCCCGTGTTTGTGCTGAGGGAGGCTTTTAAAGAAGCTCTTTGGACAGTGTCCATCTCAGGCCATTTGGATGGAGATGGATGAGGCTCTGAACTGGGGGAGAGTAATGTGAAGAATAATTGTTATCACTGCTGGGAAGGACGGGGAAGAAGCTGTCACAATCTGCAAGCGCAGCTTCTTCTCAGAAATGTGCTCGCAGACCTGAAGTCTGCTCCTGAGCTCCGTGGTCCTCTAAGTGGCTGTGATACTGGGCAGCCCACCCTCACTGCACTTCCGCTGCTAGTGAGTCGCAAGGCTGCTGAGCCCCTCTACCACCTCTAGCCTGCAAGTGCAGAGCTACAGCCCCTGGCTCTTGGCCTCTTTGTTTGGGAAAAAAGCCAGTTAACCTGATTTTGCTCAGATCCCTCATGGACATTTCTGAGCCTTGCCGTGCCACCACTAGCCGGGCAGAGGGAAAGTCTATAGGGTGGCCGTCTGCATGCTTGACTTAGGAACCTATGGAAGTAGTTTGTGTATGTCAAAGCACTGTGCAGGTGAGCAAGGGGGTGACTGGTAGAAAGTATTTAGGACAGAGCCTGGCCTTGGTGAGCACTGTGACAGCACCGGCTATTGTGTCATTCAGGAACAGAGCTCACCTGCTCACAAGCTGGCGAAGTTTCTCCAAAGATCCATGTTTACATCACCTTGGCTGTGTATCTCTACAAATCAAATACATCCTCAGTGGCACTGTGGCTTGGCTCCTTTCTGCCAGAGGAAGAAGACCTGAAGACCAAATTAACATACAAGAAATGGAATACAGCAACATCCAGTTGTGATGGCCTATGTCTAGATGTGACCACAAAACCTCTTCTGGTCACAGGTGGGGCTTTGCAGCAGTGGCTGGATCTAGAGTGTATGATGCTGGGATCAAGGGTGTGTTATTGCTAAATGAATCCAAGATCGGTTGACCATAGCTCTGTGTAGGATTAAGGGTGCCCCACCCCGTGTGTGAGTGCTACCTCTCCTAAGGGTGTGTAGCCTGGGCAAGATATAAGGGACAGAAAGAGGGCTGCTGTGGTCCTTGCTGGTGGCTTGCTGCCCGATTCCTCGCTGCTTCACTGATTTGCTGCCTTCTGCTTGCCATGAACTATTTCTCCTCTGTGATGCCCCTCTGCCTTGACACCCTGCCTTGGAACCAACCAATTAGAATCTAAAACCTTTACAAACTGAGCCAAAACAAACCTTTCCTCCTCTAACTTTGAATGGCAAGTATTTTGTTTCAGCAAGAAGTAACTACGACACCAAATCTCAAGTTTGAGAATACTTAAGCCCAAATCCAAACACAAGCAATAGATTTGAGAGAATATTTCCCAACAGTCCCCTGCACTCAGCAGGGAAAGAAGTGAGGAGAAATGGCTGGTGGAGTCTAAAAAACTCTATGGAAGCAAGAAAGAGTTCTGCAAAGAATTAGAGCCCTGATCCACTCACCTCTCTCCTTAAACTAAGACCAAAATGTATGTGGGGGGGGGAGAGGTCACAAGGTCTTAGTACTAGAAGCAGCCTACAGACCATGCAAACCCAAGGCTTGTGAAAAGCCCAGGCATTTCAGGAGATGCCAGTGGGGTAGATGGTACTGATCAGAAGAAAAAGATACTAGCAATCACCGGAGACAAAAGGCAGCTGGATACACAGGGCATCTTCTGCAAAGATGAGGAGACACAAGCGCAGATGTGGCCTGAGGAAAAAGAGTGACCAAGTTGATTGAAAATCATAAGAGGCATCTTCAAGGGACTGGGTTGAGTTTCTTGGCTTGCCACAGGTGGAATGGCCACATGAGAAAATAAATAGGACCAATTAGAGGAGCACGTTTTTATACCTAAGCATATAGTTTGTAAATTTTATAGCCAATATACCAAGTTTGCTTTACCTGCTATGAACTGAGGCTAGATAAGCACCCCGACACTCACTAGATGGAGAGCCTTTGGTTCTTACTGGTCTCTCTTTCCCTAGCAGAGCTGATGTGAGCATACTGACGTCTGTGAAGCATCTCACTCATCCTGAGAACTCATTCAATGCGATTAGCACATCACTGAAACTATGCACCACGCAATAAGTAGCCGTCCAAAGGAGATTAGCACGCATGCGCTTCCTACAGCCTCGTCGTCCTACGAATGTGTCGGGTAGTATCTCGCTCTATGCTGTGGGCACCAGTCACCTGTACCACTCATTCTCCATGCACAGAGGAGAGGCCCTGAAAGTCCTTGTCAAATGAACAGAAGAATTACATTGAATGCATCATTCACAGATGACCAAGAATTGAAAGATGAGAAATGATGGTTTTGAATCTATCTAGCTTTCGGCCCCTGCTGCCCTCTGCCTCAGTCTCTTATGCTGAAAACACAGCCATAAACCTCCCATGGCAAGGGTAGGCAGCTAGTGGTGGAAGCACTTGTGGATAGCATACCCCAGTGGGTGCAAGGCCCACAGTAGTCATCCCTGGAGCACTGTGCTCTCTAGAACAGAGAAGAGGCCTCAGGTAGCTTGTTTCCTGCCACTGAAGTCATCAGCTGTAATCAGGTAGCTCAGAAGCCATGAGGACTTTGCTCACGCTGTCACTGTTCCTAGCCTGGGTCCCTCAACCTGCATGTAGCACAAAGGCTGCACATGTGGCCCCCGGAGCTGAGTAGCCTGCATTTGCATCCGAGATCAGTGTGACTGAACATTTTAGAGACCAAGTGCACAAACGGAGACGAGAACTCACTTGCTTATCGCAAAGTGCTAATGCTGCCATTGAGCCTGACTGTCCAAGGTTCAACTGCTGGGACAACTTTGCGTAAATGACCAGAGAACATTCTGCATGCCATGGGTTCACCATCACTGACCTAGGTTGACCTATGATAGTCCCGTGTGCCTCAGTTTAAGACAAACAACAGCAGTGTCTACTTGCAGGCATCACGGGGAGGAGAAAATGAACAATATGCGCAAGGAATTTAGGACAGGGCTTGGCGTTGCTTAGTGCTGCGAAAACCCTGGCAATCATCCATGCCAATAAGCTCATAAGCTGAGGCAGCTTCTCCAAGGACCAAGTGCAGAGCCCAACACATAAGCTGATTTTCTGATAGTGCCTGGTAGTGTAAAAGGAGTCCTTGAAGAAAATGACACCTCTCCTGCATCCTTGCTTTACGACTTTGGAAATTGGGGGTGGCATTTTGCTCTGAGTCGAGGTGGTGCTTTTTGATGGGGCTTTGGAGAACAGAGACAAGCTCTGAGCTACTAGCCTGACCTCCAGGTAACTGAATCAAGGCCGGTGAGCAGCCTTGTCCACTTCAGCAAGTAAGGTGGGTGCCATTCGGGACCAGGTGCTACTCCATTTATGGTGTTGTGGGACTTCTTTGTATGAACAAGGAATGGAGACTCCAGAGGGGTTAAGCTGCCCCCAAGATCCCTGTGCTGGTAAGTGGAGCTGGATTCACACCCAGGCCTGCCTGAAGACAAAGCCTCAGCCACTGAGGTGTAAGGCGCCTTTCCAGGGAGCAGATTCAGCCCAGGGGATGGCAGTCAAGGTGAGGGGTGGTCAGTAAGCAGCAGGATCCGGGACACTGACCCCTGATTAAATAAATATTACGTGAAGAATCTTAAGTCTTAGTTGGTGAAAGACAAGGATGCGTGGCAGAATCGAGTATCACCAGCTTCCGGCATAAAATCTAGACATCCAGAAACTTTCAGGTAAAGGAACTAGGCCTGGCCCAGCAGGCCCTGGCCACTGACCTTCTCTAGCTACCGTAATAGAGGGCTGAGGGAAGCCCCTGACGCTTGCTGGGGAGGTGGAGGAAGGCCTTCTGGGGGCTCCCAGCTGCCCTTCTCCTTGGCCTGGTAAGCAGCATTTTGCACATACATGAGCTGCCCCAAGGTGTTTCTCAGAGTGCCAGTGGTCGCCCTGCCATCGTGGATCAGTTATTTTTCCTGAGAGAGGAGTTTTGTGACTAGGGATACACAACTATGTGATCGGGGCCAGTGACCTCTCCTCTCCCGCCTTCCTCTGCAACACGAATCTTGAGGGTGCCAGTGCATATCAGTCCCAACACACTGTGCCACACATACAGGAAAGGGGGTTTTACTTCAGCAAGGGAAAGGCTTGATGTCACCTTTTCCTTGAGTAAATGCACCAGCCTTAAGTATTCGTGAGAGTCAGACCTGCTTAGGAAAAATGGTATGGTCGATTTCTATGAACTTGATACCCATTCCCCCGCCCATGGGGACCCTAAGAAGAAAATCTACCATTTATTGAAACCCTCACACATGCCAGAACCTTTTCACATCTACTATCATGGTCTCAGAAATAGAAGGGGGTCATGGTACTGACACTGAAGGGAGGCCTTCAGAGAAATCTTGAGGCACTTTAACTGGGATTGTCCCACGGTGCTCCATTTGCTAGATCCTCCCTTGAGTCTCCACAGTGTTCACTACAAACCTGTGACTGTCAAATCCAAGGACTGTCATGCTCCTGCCCACACTTAGCTCTGGCTGAAGCCTCCTCCCTACTGGAGAAGCCAACAGTGGAGACCACGTGCAGTCCCACACCTAACAGGTACTATTATATCTTATACCATTTCCTAGCCCTGTGATATTAGGCAAGTCACTTAACCTCATCAACCGCTTCATAGAATTGAGATATAAACTTAGGGGACAGTAGTATCCTCTAATGATATTTGGGGCGATGTTATGAATGATGCCCGCCATGTATAGGCTTTATACCTGTTCTCATCCTTTAGCAACTTTCATCAGGGGCCCACTGTGCCTGCACCCCAGTTCTCAGCACATCTTCACATGATAGGCACCCTGAGATGTTTCCTGTGAGTGCCACAATCTCTGGGAGCACCCAAGTGCAAACTCTGAGGCCAAGCTCAGGAGTGTTCAGGGAGGCACCCTTTCCTTGTTGGTACTCTGATCTGACTCTCAACTTGGCCCGAGGAATTCTTAGGATTTATTGACTAGATGTTGACTGTGTTATCATTTCCTTCATGCTATGCTGGAGTCGGAGTCTCTACACTCACATTCACGCAGTTCTCTCCTCCCACTCACCCCTTCCTTCATCCATGCGTTGAATCCTGAGTGTCTACTGTGTGTCTAGTCATTTTCTAGACTAAGGTCAAAGAAGCAAAGGATGTAAGCAGTGGAAAAAACTGAAAAAAAAATGCCTTTGCTTTATATTCTAGTGGAAGAAAATAGACTGTACAGCGAAGCAGCAAAATGACAGAGCATAATAACAGAGGAGAAGCGCTGTGGAGAGAAAAGGCAGAAGAGGCTGGAGTAGGCTGACACTCAGGAAAGAATGTCTTGAGACAGTGACTTCGAAGCAAAAATCAAAAGAGGTAAAAAAAAAGTGAGATGCTTCAATCTGGAAGAAGAATGTTCGGGAGAGGAGCTGCTGGTACAAAGACCCTGTGTCTGAGGCTCAGTCAATAATAGGAAAATAAGAAGGCCGAGCTCGGGCGGAACCTTGAGGACAGCAGTGACACTTGGCACTTGGACTCTGGCTCTGAGATGGGACTGCTGGAGGATTTGGGGATGGTGTTGATTCCATCTGACTTGCTCTTTTACATTTATGGTATCTGGGTAAACATATGAAGAAACTGGTCTTACTACACGCCCCATGAAGTCTCATGGAGCAGTTAGCCTCAAAATCTTTCATTATTAAATTTTAAAAAAGAACAAAAATGTGAGGTTTCTTGGAAGCAAACGGTAATGTACAATTGTACAATGTACAATCTTAGGTAACTATATTTATTAATCTGAGCAACAGATTTGACCATAAAAATAAATAATATATCAATCATTGTTAATCAGCTATTCTTATTTTGAAAACCTGTAACATATGTATTGCTGTATGCTACCCTGTTTCTGACTTTGTTCTTTTATTTTTATTTTTTTTTATTTTTCAACAAATAATACACTGCATATATTCTTCTTAGTGGTTCTGACTTTGTTCTGATTTTTGTTCTTGCTTTTGTTTTTACAAAATAGGATAGATATGCAGCTACTTTCTCTTAATTCAATGAGAAGAAAGATTTGTACTAATAGTGTTTGGACATCATGTCTTCATCTTATACTATGAATAACCACTATGAAGACAACAATATGCAATATATTAATTATTGAAACTGTCCTAATTGGTTTTGAAACTGTCTCATTGCTATTTGTTTCTCCATAAATTAATAAAAAAACTTTTCCAAATTTTTTTTAAAACTTTCATTATTAAATTATTATGTAGATGCAAATACCAAAAGCATTCAGTGGGCCAGCACTGCCTAAAGATTACACTACCATTACCAATTTCTTTTTACAGCCCTGTAATGGTCTAATTTTAAAATACTTATTTTGTAGCACAGACATAAGGTACTCAAAATCTACACCAAATATTCAATGCCCATAGCATATAAAATGGAAATTTTTGTGATCTTCATTACCATCAATTTTAATCTTTCTTTATGCAATTATCTAAAAGGTTACATACTTTCCT
>NW_004524887.1:785768-851763 GCF_000260255.1 Octodon degus | reverse complement strand
GAACAGCATGCAAATCATAAGAGTAGCACTCAATGAAATTTAAAAGTCAGCATGAAATTTTCCAAAGTAAGTGAGCTCTCTATCTCTTTGACCAGATCAGGAAGGGCAGCTCTCCAGCACCCCCAGGACACCCCTTGAGGCTTCTTCCTGTTATTGATCTGCAGCACTTCCTTCTAGTCCCATCCATAGGTAATGACTCTCTTGACTTCTATTGCCAGAGAGTAACCTGACCTATTTTAAAACTGTGTTTAAATGGATAACAAGAATTATTCTCTTTCATGTCTGGTTTCTTCTGCTCAGTGTCGCTTTGTGAGATCCTACTACCTTGTGGTGTGCAGCTGCAGATCATTTTTTCTTCTTGCTGTGTCATGGTGCCCAAAGTACTCACGCCTTCTGTTCTTAGCAGGGTTTGGGAGACCCCCTCCTAGTTCTGCTATGAGGATGCCTAGGTGGGTTTGGGGTGGCATATTTGCAGCCTACCAAGTAACATTGTTTGGCTTCCAGTCTGTTATGTCTGTCAGAGAAGTATTCTGGCTGGCTATGTTGAAAACACACACAGAGGTGGCAAGAGTGGGCAAGAAGGCATGAGCGGCAAGGCTTAAGCACCAGTCTTGGGGCAGGAGGGGTTGCAAGAGGGCAGGTGTGCGCTGAGTGCTGAACAGGGCTGAGTTTAGAGGTGTTATGAAAGTCCTCTCCTGAGACAGCTCTGGTTGTGCTGGCATGTGGCTCGTACTTCTGAGAGGTGGCCACAGTGATGACAGGGCAGAGGATCCCTGCAGGAGCACACAGGAAAGCATCACAGCATTGCCTGGCTGGTGCTCTGGCTGCAGGGATTTTGCAAGGCCACTCCTCCATGTGGTGGTAGCCATTATAATTACTACCACTTGAACCAAACAAGAGAAAGCCCCAGAAGGTTCTGGAAGGCCACTAGTAGGAGAAAAAGAAAGACTGGAGAGTAGTTTATAAATAGCTCTCTTCCTAGAGAAATTTCCACTCACTGTGATGTGGTCACCATTTAGTGTCACAAAGATTTGTTTGTAAGAGCCTATGCTCGTGTCTGCAGGACCCTGACTTATGACTTTGTCCGTGTGGGGTTCTATGTGTCCTAAGGTTTTTCTTAAAATACCAAAAGTTCATTGGTTTTTTTTTTTTTTTTTTTTTTTTTTTTTTGCCGTGCCTGACTTTTTATAAAGCTCCTTGATTCTTTCCAAAGCATGTTTTCTCTCTTCCTTACAGACATTTCCAGTTGCCTGCGTGTAAAAAGCCTTCTTTATGGTTGAGCATGCAACCCCCTCTCTGAGTTCCTGACAAGAATCCACGTCTGCAGACATCAAACATGAAAATCACCAACCCTTCTCTCCCTCCCGCAGCCCTCACTCGCAGGCAATCGGATCGTTTATGTTCCCTTCTGCATTTTCTGGCACTACCCCCTGTCCTTTTGCAAGTCATCGTTTCAACACAACATCTCAGATTCTTCTGAATGTTCAGAGAGCTCAGACAGTGCTTGATTTTGTTATTCTGCCCCAGCAAGTTTCTTTCTTTTTTATGCTAACAGAACTCTTTTTAACCCATTTCTCTTTTCCTGAATACAAGACCTCATTTTCCTTTAAGTAAACAAGGTTACATACACCTGCTTAACTAAGTCAATAAACAAATGGCTTATCAAGTATCCTTCAAATAAATAGCCTCTACCTCTTAACTGCCAACACAAGTGATATCCTTGAATGAAATCTAACACAGAAAGACTGGAATAATGATTCCTGTTGGAGGATTTTTTTTTTTCCTGAAAGAAAATGAAACTTGAGTCTTCACACAACCCTGTCATTGATTTTTAGTCTTTTATCCTCCATGAAAGAAGTCTTTTTGTTCAGATGTTAGCAAAATAGCAAACACTTTTTACTTGTGTTTAGAGCCCTGTGTGCTTTCTCTCTCTTTTTGTGGGCTAGGGGCTTTTCATGCTCTGTGGAGATTCAAGACGAAAAGTCACTGCCCTCTGAACCAGCCTAATCCATTGGACGCCTTGCACCCTGTTAGGACATGAAGGTTTCGGGGGTGGTGGAGTGGGTAGGAAATGTTTGTGAATTCTGCTGAGAACAGATTGATGCAATGGGCTGGTGAGGAGCAGTGAAGTGTAGCATTCAGTGGGATTTAACACATATACAAGAAATGCCCAAAAATGGAGAAACGTTCAATTATTAAAGACAATGACACAAGTACCTTTGTAATGAGCTTACAGCACATCCAGGTACAATTGCTGGATGAGCCAGAGGCATGCTATAAATGGACTCTACCAGGTCTGCATCTGTTAGCGACTATTTTTCCCCAGACCTTCCTAAAATGCTAGCTTCTCCCTGGGATTTCTCACCAAGGAGGTGCTGATAATTCTGTTGGCTTCTCATGGGCGTTGGGATTGGTAAGCATGTCAGCCCTCCTTCTCGGTCTCTTTCCTCCAGTGATGTCCATTATTCCAATGTTCGTTGAGTATCTACTAAGAAGGCGGGGCCACACCTAAAGTAATAGAGAGGAGGAAGAAACCTATTATTTAATGGAAGAAACTACTGTCTATGGTGCAGTGTGATAAAAGCAAAGGAAGTGCCATGCAAGCATCATCAGAGTAAATGCTGAGCGAGTCTCCCTACGAGACACAGCGCAGAGGGATTTGCATGCATTATTCCAAGCACCTACACACGCCCTGGATGGCAAAGATGCTGTGAGTACATTCACTTTGTAGACTTGGAAATTGCACTGTTCAATTGGAAAGGTTCCGGCTCTGTCTAGGCTGCCAGAGTTCAAGGCTGGAGTGCCCACCTGTGAAGAGCCAGAAGAAGCACTAGGGGTTTTGAGGACATTGCTGTAGATTTCCAGACTTCTCAGGCAAGTGCAAATAGAGCCATGTCTGAAGGAAATGCAGCGTTAATTTGATCAGAGGAGGAGAAAAGTTATACCTAACAAAAGGAATAGCATGCCCATAGATACAAGAGCTGGGCCAGGATTTGGTTTCTCTGCTCCTGACATCCATGTAAGGATTGTGAAGTGGCTAACAGTGGGAGTCAGGGCTGGAAATGAGGGTGGAGAAACACACTTGTGAATATGTGTGTCACAGTAGGATTTCTAATAATGCCCCCATTCTCAGAAGTGTCCTGACCTTCTTACCCAAGGACACCTTGGGTAAGAAAGAGACTTTGGAAAGGGGGTTGGGACTCCTTGAAAAGGAACAGGGCTGTCAACCAGCAAGTGGTTGTGAAGAGCTAGGGTTGGCAAGACAGGCTCTGATGGCAAATGTCAGTTTCGTACAGGTTACTCTGGTGGCAGGGCCTGTGGGCCTGGAGAAGAAAAGAGTAGAGGCACAGAGGCCATCAGTCAGGGAACTGAGTCCAGTCAATGACCAGAAGGAGACAGACCCTTGACCAGAGATGCCCAGGAGCTGATCCAAGACTGGAACTGTTGCGTGGAAGCAGAGGGGAGCCCTGTGGCTGGGCAGACAGGTCCTCTGAGAGCAAGGGAGGGCACACTGGAAAGAACGCTGGCCTGTTGAGCAAACCCTTGAACTTGAGAGAGTGCCCTAAAGAATGGAGGTACTTACAGGCAGAAGGGAGAGCAGGGCCACTGACAGCAAGTGGCAGTGCTCAGACGAGCAAGCCCACAGGGTGGCGCACAAGGAGACAGACACAGGAAGCGAAAGAGAAGCATACAGTGAGGGTGGGAGAGGAGAGCAGCAACCAAGCTTGGTGGTCCCTGGAGGAGGGGGTCCGAGATGGGGCACAGGGGTGGGCTGGGAGCCGAGGCAGGGCTGAGGGAGGTTGTAGCCAGGAGTAGTCCTGAAGGCAAAAGGAGGCCTAGTGCCAGATGCCTCCAGGCTTGAGCCTAGAAAGGAGCGAGCTGGGCTGGCAAGGTGGCAGACTGAGAATCCCAAAGGGTGGGGCTCCCGGCCTCCGCACCCCCCACATCACACAAGGGGGTTTCAGGCCTGAGTTCTGCCTCGGGGCCTAGCCTCTGGCTGCCCTCCACACCAGCAGTCCTCACCTCCTGTTTCCTGGTAACCTACAGACGGCCAACCAGCAAGGCTCGCATGCACTGCCCAGGACCCCTCCTCCTGCCTTGCCCCTTCCTCTGCCTCAGCCAGGCCACAGCCCCAGAGCTGGGAACAGGCCTCTTCTACTCACTCTGCACCACCCTTCACAGCCAGGGCTGACCTCTGCCAGTGGCTTTGGGGCTGCAAACAGCTAGCCACTCCTGTCCATTTGAGCTCTCAAGTGCAAGCTGACAGAAGCCCACTGCCTTGCCTACAGCTCTGGTGTCGCCTGTACTTCTTCCCATTCTGTAGTTACAGCCAGTGTCTCTGAAACCCTTCTTGTGACATCTACCCCAGGCTTTGCAAAAGTGTCCCCCTGGCAAGTCACATACTCTACTTCACTGGGTCTCTGCCCAAGTGCTGATTTCCAGATGCCCAGATTTCCCATCTCAAGTGAATTCTCAAATGCATCTCTCTTCCTCTTCTTGTGCTGATTTAACTTTCTTCACAGGGCTTGGGAGAAAGCTCAGTGGTCTAAACACATGCCTGGCAGGTGCAAGGACCCAGGTTCCATCCCTGGTACCACAGGCCGTGTGAGCCCTATGTCTTCCCGGCCACTGAGTCCAGGAGTGGTGGTGCATCCCAGCACTGGGGAGGCAGAGACAGGAGCATCACTACGAGTCCAAGTTGTGTAGCGAAACCCCATACCAAATAATAAATTTTAAAAAATCTTTAACCCTCTTCACAAAGATTACAACTTCCCATGGTTATATTTTTCCTGTTTTGATATACTGTACCTGTCCATAATATCGCAGTTCACAAATGCTTCTGTTTGTGAACAGTTATGTTTGCAAACGGAAGCATTTGACAAAAGTTCACTTCTTCTCAGGAACTTCTCGTCAGGTGATGAACGTGACCAGGGCCATCTTCCCCAGAATCATGAAATGAATTAAGTTCATAAACTGAGATAGCACCATACACTGTAAAATTTCTATTTTTTAACGGATAATCCACTGAATGTGTACCAAAATATACGAGCCTGTAACTACTAATACAATCAAGATATCACCTCCAAATTCACTTGTGTTCCTTTGGAATCAACCTCTCTCTCTCTCTCTCTCTCTCTCTCCTTCTTCCTTAGCATCTCTGTTCTCTTTTTCTGCCTTTACCGTTTTGTCTTTTCCAAAGGATCACGTAGAAGCGAGCACAGAGGATATGGTGTTTTGAATCTGTCTTTTTCACTTAGGATAATGGGTTTGCGAGTCCTTCGCGGTAATGGGTACTTTTCATTTCCGCACAGCATTCCATGGGGTGGATTTACTACTGTATAGTGCATTCTTCCTATTGAGAACACCTGTGTTGGTTCTACTTTGAGGTAAATACAAGCAGGGTTGCCGGAACCACTCGCAACAGTTTTGGCACACTGTTCTCACTTCTCCAGAGCAAATGTCTAGGTGCAGGGTCACTGAATTCCTCAGTGCTCTTTTATCCGGCATCACTATGCCATTTTTACTCTTTTTTTAAGTGTGTTTTTGAGACAGGATCTTGCTACAAAGTTTGGGCTGGCTTCAGCTCACTTTGTAGCTGAGACAGGTCTCAAACTCACAGCAATTCTCCTGCCTCAGTCTCCCAAGTGCTGGGATTACACGCGTGCGCCACCACATTGGCTCATTTTACATTTTTACCAACCACAGAACAGTTGGCCTCACTCCGCACTCTCGCCAGCTCCTCCAGTGGACAGCCTCCGGTCGGAGGGAGCCTGATGCCCTTTGTCCACTGTGAAGCTTTCTCACTGTCCAGCCCACCATGTAGTGTACTATATGCGGAGCGCAAGAAGATGCCTGTCTCTCCTGCTGCAGTTCGTGCTGCATAAGTGGACGCAGCTTGGTCTGCTGGGCATGTCTGCATATTCACAGTCTTCTTCCATCAAGCTGCAGCCTCTGTGCCTCCTTCTGCCCAGTGTCTGGCATGCTAAGGATGCTCCAGAAATGGCCTGCAGCCTGACTGCAGGAGACTCTGATACTTCGTTCTCATCCTTATGGCTTGTGTCTGGCTGTGCCCCCAAAGCCTCCTGCTCTTATAGGGGGTGGACTTTTTGAAGGTAGCTGAATGTAGAGTTTATGGTTGGTCCATTGTCTGGTGCTGGGAATGGAGGTGTGAGTGCTATACCAGGGTAGTCTGCACACAGTATATGGAAGGAAACGAGTCTCTCTCTCTCTCTCTCTCTCTCTCTCTCTCTCTCTCTCTCCCTCCCTCCCTCCCTCCCTCCCTCCCTCCCCCTTGATTTTAGTGTCTTCTACCACTAGCAATGGCTGCCCCGATGTCATGCACCACCCTGCCTTGGAGTCAACCGATTATAGACTGAAGCCTCTATAAACTGCATGTTAAGTAGACCTTTCCCCCTTTAATTTTTGAAGTCAGATATTTTGTCTTAGCAAGGATAAAAGTAACTAAGACACTTGGGTAATTTCTTTTTAGCCAGGTAGTTGCTGAGGCAGTGGGAAACCCAAGGGTCTGGCAGTTCCTTGGGCTCCCAGTTGCTGGTTTCTCTCCACAGGGACACCCATCACATCCTGGTTCTCTGGCTCCCTACCCAACTGCTCCCCCGGGAAGGGGTTCGATATCTCAGGGTCAGCTCATAGACGTGCAGGGCACAGGCTCTCCTGTTGTTTCTAAGAATCTTATCTGCCATGGAAGAACGTGGAACACAGGAAGAGAACGCCTACAGGAAGCTATTTGGAGTCAGCTAGAATCATCCCTAGTTTTGGAAAGTGCCTGTGAGAAAGGAGGACAGTGAGACTCAAAAGGGCATTGTCCCAAATTGCGTCAATCTTGGAAATGTTCTCTGGCGATGGTCTCCCTGGGAAGAAGGATTTACAAACCCTTAGTCTGAAGCAGCTCTGAGTGCAGCTCAGCTCAAGGGTTTCCAAGCGCCCCTTCTGGGTGCCAGCTTTCAGAGCCTGGGCCTGCAGAAGCAGCAGAGCAGAGCACAGGGATCTGGGGGTGCTGCAGGCTCAGCCTTGGCCTCTGTGGGTCTCCAATCTCTGGTAGGGGACTGGCAGGGGAGCAGGCATGAGAGCCCCAGCAAGACCCCAGAGCCAAGCCACAAACATCCTGTTTACTGTCTCTTAAAATACCCCTGATACTATACAAGGGATAATAGCATAACCTCCACGGTCTGCAGCTCTGTGTGCGGGTGCTTGCTGTTGCTATCTATATGGCTTCAAGCTTATTTTCTTAACAATCTCTGATCGTTGCTTAATCAGCAGTCATTTAGAACATCTTTATCTTGTTTTCCCCAGATTAAGTAGTTAATGATCTGTGAAGGTTTGAAGATCCTTTTGCAATATGATCAATTCACTGTCTGCTGGAAAAACAACTGTTCAGTGCGACTGTCAGAATGTGTTGAGTCAGTGCTGCGGAAAGACAAGGAGAAATGCACCACATCCGAGCCTGCGCCGGAGGAGACTGCTCCAGGGACCCAGGTGTCAGCTGGCGGAGCTGGCGGGCGCCCGACTTGCTAGCAGTGAGGAGGCAGCACGTTGTCCCAGCCTGTTTCACTAGCTGTTTTGTTTTGCTTTGGTTTTTTATTACATTTAGTCCAGGGTCTACAGGGTCTCACTACACAGATTGAACTCACAGTGATCCTCCTGTTTTCAGTCTCCCAAGCGCTGGGATTACAGGCGCACGCCACCACCCCCAGTCCCAATTGCCATCTCAGTGTGCCCCTGCGGCGGGGCCAGCACAGCACAGCATACCAGGGAGCGAACCCCAGTCCCTGCATATGCCTAAGCTGCCACTTTAGTCCGCAGAGCTATCTGGCCGGCCCCTGTTTCACTATTTGTAACTGCAGGGAAGTTTACAGGTTGGAGGCCTCAGAGCTCACAACACATGGCTACCAAGGGCGTGTATTTTTTTATAGCTCACTATCATTTTTCTTCCAGGCACACAAAGAAGGCAAGTTGAGGTGAGGTTAAGAGGAAAATGGGTAGAACTGCAATGTTTGAAACAACTGTACCTATTTCTACCTAACTTTTTGGTTGTGTTTTAGGAGAGTGAGTTTTGGATAGGGTTTGTTTCTATTTCTATTTAATGAAAATTTATCTGGTGATGTGGAGGACACACTTCATGATTCTTTGTGAGAAAATAAAGCTGATCGGTGATTGACAATGAATGAATGAATGAATGAATGAGTGAGTGAGTGAATGAATGAATGGAGTGAATGAATGAGTGAGTGAGTGAATGAATGGGTGGATGGACAGGGCTCTGATATTTTCTCTTTTCACCTTTCCAGCATAACCCCTGCAAGGAATCTGAACAGAGGAGAGGTGAGGATAGGGCATGGCCCCCCTTTGAGGGGTCCAGGACACAGCGCAGTGATGTTCTTCCTCCCTCCTGCTGCCCACCAGGGGAGAAACCCTCATGCGGTGGGGCTGCCACGCTACACCCTCACCAGATGCTGCAGGAACAGGGCAGGAGGCCAGGGCACATGCTTGTCTCTCCCTCTGAGCCCCGCACCCAGCAGCCTCCCAGTGAGCGTCTGATCCTTGACACCTCCCACTCCTGCATCGGTAATGACCAAGCCTGCAGCCCCACAGCAGCTTCCGTTTCCCTGATGCAGCACTTTTTCCTCAGTGCATTATTTTCCCTCTGATTTTCAAATTCCCTGTGGACAATAATCAGACACCAAGCTCCGCACACTTGGCAAATTTTGAGTGTCAAATAAATAAATAAATAAAACACATGACGCTTATTCCGTGAAGCCTGCTTTTTTTTTTTCTTCTTCCTCCACAAATTCTCCTAACAAATGCAGTTTTCACTTGACTCTAGGCTTTTTCTTGAATTTATTTCTTAAATCTGACACTGAATCTTCAGGCTCTTTCTGCTCTCACGAGTCTCATCCAGCCAGCTTTGATAGTCCGTGATCTCCTAGGGGTGACTTGCACTATCACCTTTCTAGTTTTCAGTTGTAATAGTCCCATTGTGCCCTGAACCAATTAGAACAACAAAGGGAAATGGAAAAAGAAGAAATAAGTCGTGTCTGCACCGGGGCTGCCCCAGTCCTGGGCTCTAGGTAAGATACTCTAAGCTCAGGAGCAATCGAAGAACAGCACCTCATACTGCAGTCAAGAGCTGTAACAGGTCACCTGAAGCATTAAGGCTCCCAGTTCAGTCCTGGAGGCCCCTGGGCAGCAGCCACTTCTTGTTATCGTGATATGGACCCAGGGAAGATGAAGCTCACAGAGGAGCGGTGGACCTTTAAGCCCAGACCTTTATTCTCTCCGAGTCATGGAAAATAATTCAGTTGAATTTTGAAAAGTTCTCGCTTCCGTTCAGCCCCAGGGGATACCTGAGGGGCTTGCTTCCTGGCCCTAGCAGGGCTCTGGTGCAGAGTACTACACGCAGTGTGCTGTGGACCCAGGGGCAGCTGTCAAGCTCTTATCGCCCAGCACTGTGACCATCACTGAAGTAGTTTTGTTTTTTTTTAAAGAATGATTAAAAGAGGTATCACAAAGTTGGTACTGACCTTACCTGTGGGCTAGGGGTCTACCAGGTAGGGGGATGTGACATAGGTTCAGGGATTGGATGCCACTTACACAAACAGTTAGGACCCTATTGCCTCTAGAGTGAACTGTAGCACAGAGAAACCGGAAACACTTGGGAATGGGGCTCCCTCAGGGAAGCTGTTTGGGGGTGACTTTCAAGACAGCGTAACAGCTCCCCCCAGTTTCAGAGAGACTGCGTGCTCAGTGCTCTGGACCAGGAAGCACAGCACACAGGTGCTCACGGGGTTAAATGTGAGGTCGCACATTTTAAACTTAATTTTTGAAGAAGGTAGTACAGTTACAGGAGTCAAAAAGCAAAAAGTGAAGAAGGAGGCACACAGACTTCTCTCAGTTTCCTTATGTGACAACACCTTGCATGACACATCTACATGTAATTGCATTAATTTATGGGGAATTCTTTTTGCAGCGTTTGCTCACACAAACACAAACAAATGCAAATATGAATTCTTTTCCTCCCTTTTGGTGAAAAGTCTAGCATACCTCATGCACTGGTTCACACATTCTGTGGTTTAATTCTTTCTTCTTCAAGCCCATCCTGGAGATCTCTATGTCAGTGTGGATTCTTGGTTCTTTGTTAGGCTTGGGGTGCACTGGTGGCGTGAACATGCCATGCTTTATTGATTTCCTATTGATGGATTCTTTAGCTCTTCTCAGTCTTTTATAAACAAAAACATTGCTTCATTGACCAAACTTGACTGCATTTATGTGATTTTATATATGGGGGAAGGGAAATTCAGAGGACATAGCCCCAGATGTGGGGTTGCTGGAACATAAGTTAAGCCAAGCTGGCGTCTTGATGGAGATCTTCTTGTGTCCTCTGCACATGGACCAAGCCGTGTGGCAGTAATGTATTGGCCACCTTTTCATGGCTGCATACAATACCCACTGTAAAGCTCGATGTGGACCTGACTCTCCCTGTACCTAACCTTTCCACCAGCACAGGCAATGTTCTCAGCTCAGCACTTGTGCTTCTGGAAAGTGCAGGCTGTTATAAAGGAGAGAAAATGGAGCGTAGAATCTGCCAAATACCCAGACATCTGAAGACATCCAACCACTTATACCAGATGCCTGAAGGACTTTGCCCACTGAGACACCCAGAGAACAGAGACAACCGAGATTTACTAAGATCTTCTTACCCTTTTCTCCCTTGCCTTCTTCTAAGCCCTCTTGAAAAAAAAATAAAAATAAAAACCTGCTCCCTATTGCTCCCTACAGATGGCCTTTTTGTCCTCTGTCTGCCTGTCCCCAGGCACAGTAAATTCCACTCTATGTAGCCTATGTACAAGCCTGGTGGCATGGCTGGTCTCTGTCCCATACCATTCCTTACACCTGCCACCTACATCTTACAAGACGAAAAGCTCAATTTGGTTTATATTTTAAGAACATTCATTCCACGGTCTGCTCGTATCAACAGAGTGATATCACAGTGTACTGGTCAGGGTTTTACTTAGAGGAACAGATATGAACACAAGATATACAATGTATAAGGAATTGCAAGATTGGCTTACTACAGTCAGCCGCAGAGTCAGATGGGGGAGCCTGCAAAGGGCGTCTGCACACCCCAAAGTGAAGAATTCGGTCCCAAGGTCTGAAGCTCGCTGCAGTGCTCCATGCAAGTCTCTATTCCTCAGCTAATGAGTCTGTGACTCAAGACTGAAGAGTGCGATGGACGCCGAAGAGTCTGCGATGGACGCCGAAGAGTCTGCGATGGACGCCGAAGAGTCTGCGATGGAAGGCGAAGAAGCCAAGCTGGAGGCAGGAGAGTCTGCTCTGCAAGCCCAGCGATGAAGCCCAAGAAGAAGGCTAAGACTGGAGTTCCTCCACAAGTGGAACGTCGGCTCCTTCCTCAGCCCCTTTATATGGTCTCTTTGTGCTGAGTCACTCTGGGGCAGAACCAATTGTGCCCCAGGGCGGGACCCCCAGCATCCAGAACTGTGCAAGTCATCCAGCCAAGTTGGCACAATGTTTCAATCACTACACACGGGTAAAGGGTGTTTCAGAGCAAAGGGACTTAGTTGATGGCAGCCAGAGCAGAGAAGGTAAAGAGTGCCAGACAGGCAGAGACAAGAGGCCAGCTATAGTAACCAAGGTTACTCTGCTAGTCAGGGTTTGCAGGGACACATAATCTATAGGATAACTTTATAACATTCACAGGAAAAGTCAAATGCATAGCAAAGAGTTCTGTTCATGTTCTAGAAACCCAAAGAATCCAGCTGATATCTTGGATCGCACAGCAATATCTTCTTGCGTGAGTCTAGTTGAAGACTAGAGCCCTGGAAATGTCCTCCATAAGTCCAGTTGAGGGTCTAATATGAAACAATGTCTCATACTAGTTTATACCAAGGATCTGCACTGGGAAAGCCCAAAGGTTAATAGTGAAGCTAGGAAGTCTATCCAGTGCAATGGAGGATCTGTGTCAGCAGGCTGAAAGATCAGCCCTGGAGCCAGGAAGCAGCACTTACAGATGACAGCTCCTCTGAGAAGAACACCAGCCACCCCCTGTGACAGTGAGGACCCAAGCTCCTCCAACTGCGATAACTGCTGAGTTCATATTAGGAAAAATGATCATGCAAGCTTTATGACGAGAACTGATAGCACACCATCTTTCCCTCAAGTTCTGATTTTATGCTGTTGGCTATGATCCTCATCTGGGCTTTCCACACCCAGCACCATGCTGATTCAGTTCAACTGGTTGTTACACGCTGACCATTAATTAATTTACCACAGTCACCCTCCAGGGCCCACCCTGACACATGGAGAAATACACTTCACTCCTCTGTGTAAACCTCAGGCTAATCAGATTGACACAATCAAATTTACACATCACACATACAAAATGCCCTTGAATGGTTATTTTGCTGCAGTTTACCCAAGGACATGGGCTGAGCCATCAGGTAAGAAGGGCATCCCTGGCATGATTCCAAACTTTGTTTTGTGCATGAAGCTGAGCTTATTCTCATAGGTACATATGCCATTTTTATTTTTCTGTCATGTCTTGGGTGATGTGTTTTGTCTTTGTTCCACTTGGGTGGCTGTTCTTTCTCTTCTTGATTTCTAGAAGTATTTTTGGATTAAGAAGATTATCTCTCTCTAATCAGAGGAGGAGGGAGCAAAGAAGTGCTTGTCAGCAGAAGTACTGGCAGGGGTGGGTGAGAGATCCAGACAGGGGCTAGGGTTGGGTGGCAGATATTGTTAGCAAACAGAAACTTGCTATTATCACTGCCCCTGTGTCAAGGCCCAGATCCTTCCTCCACCAGAAAGTGTTCCAAGGGGCCAGGGAGATGGCTCAGTGGAATAAGAGCTTCCCCTGCAAGCGCAAGGACCTGAGTTCAATCCCTGGTTCTGGGGGAAAAAAAAAGAAAAGAAAAAAAAAAGAAAGTGTTCCCAAGTCTGTCCAGTTCATTTCTGTGGACATCATAACCAGCATTGTGCTAGCAAATAGCTACAAGGTATAATAGACATTGTTGAGGTCTCCAGGCACTCAGAAACCCACAGCTGAGTGGGCTTCAGCAGCTCACCTGATAGCCCCTTCCCAGCCTGGGTCAGCATTCTCTCAGCCAGGCAAGGGAAGAATTAGACTAGATTAGCACCTGGCAGGATCACCTGGGAGCGTTGTAAGACCATGCATGCCCAGCCTCAGCCTCAGAGTTGGCAGGATTTTGTTAACGTGTGTCCCTTATTGGAGCCTTAATGGTGACTGTGATGGCCCTTGTGGTTGTTTCAGATTTAGACACTTACCAGCATGTATCTCCTGCCTCAAAGATGCCTTTCAGGGCTTCGAGCTTCCCAGGGCTAGACATCCTCCCCACCAGTGTACCCTAGGCACTCAGGAAACCCTGGAGAACGCCAACAGGTGAGGCCACCTCCTCAAGTCTCATTCTGTAATTTCTGCTGCTTATGAAAATATTCTGGGGTTACAAACAATTTCGTAACCCCAAAACTGTATAGATTTTATTCACTTACAGCACAACTTTGGTCCACATTAATTGCCCCCAAAGCTATTAGCCACTTGGAATCTCTCCCCAATGGGATGAGAGGTTATATACTTAGAATTTGCGGACTTTATGAATAAATGTTTCCTCTTCGATGCTGAGCTTGTGTTTTCTTGATGAAAAATCCATGATGTTTTCCCCACCTGATTTGAGACTGCTGTTCACGCTGGGCAACTCTTCAGCTCTCGCTCTAATGACTCTGGCTTCTTTGATCTGGCATTTCTGCTGCCTTTCTTATGGCACAGAAGTTTGGTAGAAAAATCCAGAGTGTGTGTCCAGGAAAGAGTTTCCACCAGGGGACACAGGCTTGCCGGCTCACTGACTGCATGTTCTAGCACGCTCTCCTTTTCAATGCTCCTAAACAAATAGCGGGCACCGCCGGTGAGGAGGAAAGCCGTGCTCGCTAGCAAGTGCGCCAGGCCGATTGCCCTGCACACCCCGCAGCTTCACACTGGGGGCCAGAGCCCCCAGCACTTCAAGGGCAACTGATGCTCTGGCAGCCTAAGAATTTGTGTTAGGCTGAATTGGTCCTAGGCTGGTACCTGGTCCCCCACTCTGTCCCCTAAAGCAATTCATGTGGCTTTTCAGTTAGAGAACAGATAAACTGCTCCTGCAAGATCCCTTAGAAATAAAGTCTGGATTTTTGCCACATCAAAGATGTGCAGCAGAGTCAAGCGCTGCCGTCCCCCACCCCACCCCCATCATGCGCCCAGGTTCGCTGGGCGATGTAGCTTGCTGAGTATCTGAGATCACAAAACACCCTTCATCTAACTTCTCAGCTTCACCCATGCACTTTTCTGTTGTTGTTTTCCCCTATAAATCCACCTCAAGAATGAAGCATGTATGCATGAATGTTTCTTACCAGAACCCTTTATAGTCAAATAAATGACAGTGTTGTCCCCACCCCATTACCCTATGCGTGAATATAAGGGTACTGAATGGAAAATCAAAGGATTTGATTTTCCTGGGTACAGGGCAAATGAACTGCTTTTCTCTAATCTCACACTATAACATCAACCCAAAGGACTTTTGTGACCTCAAGAGTTTTGGAGTTTATTCCTCACCTGCAAGAAATGAGGGGACAACCCGCTCGGGCCTCCTTCCTGTCCCTCTCTCAGACAGGAGCTTTCTTTCCCTTAATAAATATAATCTGTTCATTAAAAAAAAAAGAAAAGAAATAAGAATTTCACAGCAGCAACCATCATCTGGGTGTCCTCTTGTTCAGTTCTCCTGGACCCTCTGCTTGAGAAAGCGGCAGATCCTACACCAGTCTGGGTTCCAGGCCTGACCTGGAAATGACCCACCAGCTGGAAATCAGTTTCCACAGCATCCTCCTTGGGTTCAATCGATTTGCTTGAGCAGCTCATAGAACTCAGGGAAACACTTATCAATGAAGGACCTGACGACTGGTACAAGTGAAGACAGGCATAGAGTGAGGCGTGGGGAAGGGTTGCAGAGCGTCTGTGCCCCTCTGAGAGCACCAGCCCTCAGCACGCTCTATGCGTTCACATGCGCAGAAGCTCCGTGAACCTGGTCCTTTGGGTTTTCTTGGAAGCTTCATTACATAAGCATGATCAGATCAATCATTGGCCTCTGTGATCAACTCAGTCTTCAATACTTCTGTCCTGAAATCCCCAACCCTCTGAGCCTGCCCATGTCTTTCCAGTAACAAGCCCATATCTTGAAGCTACCTAGAAGCTCTCAGCCCTTGGTCAACTCATTAGCAAAAGTGACTTCATCACTTCAGAGAATCCAAGGACACAGAGGAAGGCTGTATGTATCACTACCACAGCCTGGCTCTGCGGCCTGCATACCACGTGAACTTGGGGGTGACCTGTAACCTCTTCCCACCTCCATGCATGAGCAAGAAAAATTGGAACAATACTGGCCATCCAGTCTAGTTCACTGGGCAATTATAAAAATTAAGGGAAAGCATCTCTAAGAAGAACAAAATTATCCTGTTTCATAGAGTTTAATTATTTCACTTATGCTGAGTTCTTCTCTCTTTGGACCTTGTGTGGCGACTGTTTTTCATGTGGTAGAGAAAGTTTCATCAGAGCTGGTATGTTTGGTGGCAGACGTGGCGCTCACTTTCCTTATCTGTCACCATTTGTCACAGTTTCTAAAGAAGATCTCTGTAGATCATGCACCAATTTGTTGGGGGCAGCTATCCATCAAGGCGGAACCCAGAGCATTCATCTTGAGCCCTGGCAGCTGCTGCTGAGGCCAAGCAGATGCTGCCCTCAAGGGCTGAGAAATGACAGCAACAGCTCCGCTGAGAGAGAGCCACAGCCACTCGTGACATGTGGTGTGTGCATTTGCTAGAACTCCAAAGAGAATGAAAAGGCCTGCGTGAGATTCTTGCACACCTCAGCCCCTTCTGCATATCTTTTGTCCAAGTCTAACACCTAAAGAAGAAATCATCTCTGGGGACTATGGTCCTATTTGCTAATATAGTAAATGTCAGCATTGTTATTAATATCCAGAGAATGTAGAGGATGCTCAGGAAAATCTGTGTGCAACCACTTCAACTTTGAGGAATTATACATTATTTCTGCAGTGAATATATGTATGAATGTATGCCCATGTTTGAGAGCCCATGGCAAAAATGTCAGACAGAGCCTTTCTTCCATGGATCTGACAGTCCAGAGCAGGGGAAGAGGAAATGACAGGTAACATACAATTACCATCTAATGTGACACGGAGGATGCAAGAGGGCTTTGGGAGCACCTAGTTGAAGCAACCAGCCTGGGTGTAAGGCATGAAGGAAGGTGACTAAATGTTTGCCAGGTTAGGATGGGGTGGGGGAGGAGGAGTATTTAAAGCAAAGAGTGAGCAGGAATAAGACCCAAAGGACTGCTCTAGAAGAACGCTCCACCAAGGCTGATCCCCAGGCAGGCATCAGGAGCATCCCAGCTCGCTGATCCCCATGCTCGGTAGATGGGGTCATAGGTTTGTGTATTAACAGGTTATCCAGTGATTGGGACATGAACCCTTCTTGAGAACCATTCAGCCCTGATTCTAGCCCAGCTGAGCATCATTCCTTTCAGAAGCCATATTCTGTCCTCTATCCTGGCAAATGTGAGAGTCCTTCCTCTCATTCTGTATTTTCTCAAGGTGCTCCCTTTCTGGCATGTTGGCCATGGTGTCCCTTCTCAACTCCTGGTTGAGAGCCAGAATTCACCCCACTCCAAAACACTTCAGAGAGAAGTAGTCACATCTGAATTTACTGCCCAGTAACTTATCACCTCTTTCTCAATAACTTATAGGAAACTCAAAAAGATCAGAAAACTAGTAAGGATATAAAAGGTGTGAGCAGCAATGTCACCCAACTTGACCAAGTGACTTCTGAAGAATATCCAAAGCCAAGGGCAATATATATCCTTTCAAGGGTACATGGAGCATTAACCAAGATAGACTATATTCTGGATTATTTAAAAAGTCTCAATAAATATAAAAGGATTCAAATCTCATCAAGTGTCTCTCTGGATACAAAGGAATTAAATTGGAAAGCCAACTGAAAGTTCCTCAAATACCATATTTTGGAAACTAAGTAATACACAGTAACATAGTGCATCATGGAGGGAAGGGTGGTGGAGAAGAGCTGCTTCCTTCATGGTGGCTGGGAACAGGCACCCCACAACACAGGGGAAGCTTTACAGAGAGGAAGGGCCGAGGCTCTGTACACACCATGCAAGGCCATTCCTCCATGACCCACCCATTCACACCCAATCTCCTAGGCAAGTGTCAAGCCATTCAAATTAGCAGTCCACTAGATTAACTGGCACAGAACCTAACTCTGGAGCTATTACCATTGCCCTCCTTATATTCAAGGACATGCGCTCCACAACTGGGGCAGGAACACAAGTGAATTATGGGGAAGGGTTCCGGTTAGGTAACTGAGGAGGTGTGGTAGAACAAAGGAAAGTAGCATTCAAAGTAGACCCTTTCAAAGAAAGCATTGAAAGTAGACCTGTGTCCAGGTGACAGGGGGCATAGTGATGTCAACCAGCAGTGGTGGCAGGTGATATACCTTATTACTTTGGGGGCTGAGGGCTCAGAAGATGGGAATCAAATTTGGTTGTAAAAATTGAATCTTACTAGTGTAAGTCATCTGGAACAACCTGATAAAAATAATCCATTTCATTGAAGTTTAGGGTCAGTAGTTTTCTTGAACACCATCCCAGGGCTTTCCCCATGGCTCTGTCCTGGTGTTCCTATGGGTAGTTGGATACAGGAAGAGAAAGAAAGACTGTAGGCTTGAGAAGTTGCTTCAAAAAGGGGGTATCTTCACTGATTAGGGTTCTTACTTGTGTTGTCCTTTCTAAGGCATTTTTTTCTTTCAGCTTTTCTTGTCTTTGTGCTATAGGTGTCCTTGGATGAGCCAACAGCAGTGGCAATGAAGTACACAGCTGCCTTGTGGCCACCATCTGTAGGGAAGGTAGAGGGTGAAATGTCCCAGAGCAGTGTCTTCCAAGGGGGCTGCTGGGTCAACAAGCAAAGGGACCAGGTTCACTCTAAGTGAAACAGGACAACTTCCATACATTCTGTTTGAAATGTGTCTCATTCTATTCAAGATGAGATAACAAAATGCCTCAGTCTATAATTTATAAGCAGTAGAAATCTTTTGTACACAGTTTTGGAAGATGCAAAGTCCAATATCAAGGGTTGGTGTCAACAGATTTGGTGTCTGGTGAGGATTGGCCCCCTCTGTTTCAAAGATAGTGCTTCTAGCTGTATCCCTTACTTGGGAGAAGGGACAAAATGATCCTTTGAACCTCTTTTATAGGGGCACTAATCCCATTGATAGGGGTGTAGCCCCAGGATGAGTCCCTTTCTTAGAAGACCTACCCCTTACTAGCACCACAAAGGAGATTAGATTTTGGCACTAGCTGTGGAGCGATACATTCTGACCCTAGCAGGCAGGTTATCCTGCTGAGGAAATACCGAGAGTCTCCAGATAGAGTAAGGCACAGGCTTAAGGGAAGAGTAGATACCTATAGCGTCAGCATGTGAGGCCCAAAGGTTTTTTAGGGGTGTGAACTCGTTCTCAAAAAAAGAGTTAACTTTGACTTTCAAAAAAAAAAAAAAAAAGCAGTTTGCATGTGTTGGGCTTCAGTCATGAAACCTACATTTGGAGAAGCATTTTTTTTCTCCCTTCTCACATATGCCTCATCTATTTTTCTTTTAACACATTCCTGGAGTCAGGAGATTACATTCCTCCAGAAGAGTCTTCCAGAAGGAGGGGGGTCCCCAAAGAGCAAGGCAGCAAACATCCCTGTCCCTGCCACCAGAAGGGGACTCTGTGTGCTGGTGCATCCCAATCCCCGCCCCCCAACCCCTGTGTAATTCTCCTGCACAACAGGAGAGAACAGAAACTGCCAACAAAAAAGTTAATGACCAAACTCAGTGCCATTTCCACTCCCCACAGAGGTGCCAGAGCTCAGCAAAGTTCACAGATGGAGCCCACTTAAGGAGAACAGCACCTCCTAAAAACCAGTATGGCAGCCACATTAATTGCCAACCCAGAGGGGAAAACAGAGAGGCCATTATGCACAGAAGGGAGCCACGGTTGCCTGCCTCTGCACGAAGGTTTGCTCCCTGTCCTGCTCCACTCAGCTGCAACTACATACTGAGAAGAAGCATGTTCCCTGGAGTGGCATTCAGCAGAAAGTCCGGGGGCCTGATGCACCTCACTCACTGCTCTCAGACCCTGTCCCACCCCAGCCCATGGCGAGTGGCCCCGCTGCAGCTCACCGGCTCACTTATTTGCTCTCCCAGCCAGATTATCTGGCCTTTAAACCTGAGAGAGGTGATGATGGAAAATGAACGTGGTGCATGCACTCCTGATAGGTGTGGTACCTGCTGCCTGGAGATACACAAACTGCACTGTTGCTCTTTGGAGTTTTCTCCCAATGAGACAAAGATTAATTATAGGAGGTAAGCAAAGAAGCCCATTCAGGAGGTGGCCCATGCAATGGTGAAGGCAAAAGTGGGTGAAGCATATCTGTGCTGGGATGCTTGTCAGAGGAGAATTCCAACAGATGGGCTTTAAATACGTGTACTTTGGAGGACTGTTTCTTTCCTCTGTGGTGGGGAATGTGAATCCAGAGGGCTTTCTGAGGAGACTCTCTGGGCAGAATGACTGTGTCTGCCATCTGCATTTCCATGTTACAATGGACTCTACTCAGGGATCATTGAAAGAGAAGTCAGAATAAATACCTCACAGGAGTCCCTCTACTCCTTGGTCCTGGAGGTTGTTGGCTCATCAGTCAAAGCAACAACTGCTCCTGATGTGCAGTGTCCATAAACACAGCCCGAAAGGGTAGCCAGGAGAGCCTATTCCTTGAACTCACTTCAGCCCATTAAGCGACTCCCTGTGAGTAAGCACTGGTGGCCTTGGGAAGGGAAATGATGAGGCCAATAAAACAGCTGCGCTGACATCATAAAAGGTGGGACATTAGGGCACTGGGGTGGAGAGGTCTTTCTAAGGGAGCACTTCCCCTTGATAGATGGACATGCAGGGAAGAAGCCCAGCTCCTTCCCAAGGCATGTGTCTCTGCTTGAATTTGGAGTTGGAGCTTTCGTTTCCCAAACTCCCACAGCAAGACAATGGGCTGAGCATGTCCTCTGTGCCTACTCCTGGACAGACTCTCAGCTCCACAGGCCACAAAAGCTAAGGTCAGCCCTCAGGTCTCTGGGTAAGGTAGATCCGGCTGTCATCTGAGGTGAAAAGATCTTAAGGTGGTGGCCAGAAGGTTGCAGTAAGGATTTGGTTTGTTTGCTGACTTACTTGTTTGTTTAGATAAATTGCCAGGGCTGGGCTGAAATTTGCAATCCTCCTACCTCAGCCTTCTAGAATGCTGGGATTACAGATGTGCACCACCATTCCCATCTGCAGCCAGATTTCAATACCTTCTCTTTAAACTTTCAATTCTGTATCTGGTTTGTTTGTCTTTGTTTCCTCAGCACGCAGAACAAAGACTGGCCAGCTGTACATTGTTACCTGAACATTTCTTTTATCTCTTCCCCAAATCCTTATAGAATTATTAGTCTTTAGTTCTTATCCATTGGCCTTATATAGATCTATTAGTTTGCAATCTGAGGTGGGCTACAGATGGGACTAAAATCTGCATTCTCCCAGTTCCACAGGCTAAACCATAGACCGCATTTCCAAAACATTGCAGTTTCTTATAACGAGCTCTGGAGTGTGAGTGTAATAAGACACTTGGGAGCAGGGACCCTCCTGCAAGGCATAGCATCTCGTTCTTCATTTTGATCTGTCTCATCTGTAAGCCAGTCAGTCATTACTTACTCATCAAAACAGACAGTTAGAAGAAAGGGAGGCATTAGGCTGTCTCTCTGTCTTGTACTATGAATAAACCCCTGTATATTCTATTTTTTGACAGTGCAATCGAAATTAATCAAAGACCAAATGTCCTATTTGATTATAGGAGCCTTCCTTGACTGAGAGCCTTCCTTGCATGAAACATTAACTCCACAAGTGCTATACTTGAGCCAGCTACAAGGGCAATTGCATGAATCTCTTCCCAATTCCCTGTTCACTGATTTGAACTTGGCAGCTTGAAATTCACCATGCTGGGATATTTACACCACAGACATTGGCAAGTGCTACAGATCAAGACTTTCGTTAATCGCTGCCCAGAATAACATTGGCTCTGGGCTGATAGGCCATATCTTAGCATGTATTTACCTACTTTAGATTTTAAGGGCAGGTGAGAGAAGGACGTAGGCAGAACAAGCCTATACACACCAGGGATAAAAGCACAACCAGAGAGTCCCCATGGTGTTCCATGCGGGGAAGATTAATGTGACCATCTGTGAATACTACAAAGCCCCTGGGCTCAGCTGGACACCTTCCACCTACAAGGCTCTCCTCGTCTGACCCCACCTACACTTATTTTATTAATGAGAAACATTAGCCACCAAGAATGACCGGAGCACATATGTACCCACTATTGTGCCTGGCGCTAAGGGCCATGCAACAATGTTTCAAATGCCACCCCTAAATAAATTGGGGAAGGGTAGTGGCAAGAAACCTAAGGGCTTTGAGCAGATCTATGAACACCAAAGTGTAAAGGTAATAGCAAGCTCAGTCCAGAGTCTGCAGCAATCAGGGTGCACCGGAGTCTTGAAGTGGGCGCTCACTTCCCTGCCAGCCACCTCACATCTTCGAATGCTGGTCCACACCCCACCCTGGAGTTGGCAAAGGACGAGATGGTGCTGTGACTGTCCTTGCAGCTCCTTTCTGTTCAGCACTGCCTCCAGCATGTGTCAGACAGCCAGTAAGCAGCAGTGGGTAGAAAATGGGTGGGTGACCGGAGCCTGGACAGTGGGCAATCCTCAAGGCAGGAAGGGGGGAGTTGAGCTAGGTAGCAGCAGGAACAAAAACTTGAAAATGCCTTGAGACTGACCTTGATGTGACAGGTCAGCCCCCCGAAGAGTGAGGTATGCACTGAGGGCACAGAGGGGAATGCAGTCGACTGGAAAGCAAGATGCAGATGAACTTGGTCCTGGCTGAGCAGGTCAGAGACTTTGTAATTACGTTTTTCCAAAGAACCCCAGGGCACCGCAGAGCACTTCAGGAGTTCTGTAAATAATTTAAATTTAATTTTCTAAATTACATATTTTAAACAGTAATACAATTACACCAGCATGCACAAATTTGGTTTACACTAAATTTTAACACATTGCCGACCTCCAGTGGGTTAGCTTGTACTATCAGATCAGTTCTCTGAATAAAACGCCGGTTATAGCTGCTGAGTAGAAAACTATTCTGAGACCGCAGAATGAACTATGAAACTGTAGCCATTTTACTTATGTGAATCGAGATTGCCTGCAGTTTTGTATAACTTAAATCAAGTACAGAAATCGCATGTTGAAGCTAATCTGATAATTCCATTTTCTCCTATAAACCCAGTATTTTGGTTATTTTTCTCTCATTTCTCTACTTTGTTCCTCTCTCAGGGACAAAATACCTTACACCCCAAATTAAGGAAGGAAAGATTTATTTAGCTCACAGTTAGTGGAGGTTTCAGTCCATACTCGGCTGGCTCCAAGGCAGGGTGGCCGATGGCAGAGGGCAGCAGTTCACAGCAGTAGAAAACAGCACAACAGCAAAAGCAAAGAAGGAGCCGCAACAGCAGCGGCAGAGAGCAGGCCTCGCCACCCTCCTTCTACTACACTCAGGCCATCCTCTGGGGTAGTGCCCACACCCATAATCCCAGCATTGGATCCTGACTCACCAACTCTAGAAGCTGCCCCAGTGAGTACAGGAGGCTTTGAGAGGGCACAACTAGACACAAACTGTAACATCCAGGTGTGAGATTTTTATATTCAAAAAATAAATAATCTTGTTTATTTTCATTGACTGACTTCATTATATTCATAAATCATTAAAACTTAACAAAATAAAAAATATATTACTATTGTAGAGTCCCTAAGCAGAGATGTAGATCTTAAAAGTTTTAAAATCTTACCAGGCTGAAATCAAAAAGCATCCCCCAAAAATCTCAATTTGCCTTTAAAATGTCCAGAATGACCATTTTCTAAAATGTAATAGAATCTTAATTTCTGTGGGGTAAATGGTTTCTTTGGTTTCCTTGGTGAAATCACCCAGGCTGGTATGTGTGTGGGGGGCTCTAGTTATAGAAATATAGAGACCAGACTTTCTTCTGAAATGGAGTTATGTGAGATGCAAGCTTATCTTTCAGAAGCTAAAAATTGCTTTGGGAGTGGAAAGCAAAGAGAGCTACCGTCCCTTCACCCCCAGCCCTCTGCGAAGATGCTTCTGAGTAGATGTTATGGATTGAATTGTGTTCCCTAAACAAAACATGTTTTATTCCTTAGTAATAAGCTGGGGCTTATTATGTTGCAGCCCTAGCCCCTCAGAATGTGATTCAATTCAGAGATAGGGTCCTCATAGGGTTGGTCTAGGTGAGATGAGCTCATTAAGAAGGGCTGTGATCCAATATAAATGATGTCCTACAAAAACCAAAGGGATTCAGTGGCAGACACGTACACAAGGGACAATGCCAAGGTGAAGTCTGGAGTCACCACAAGCCAAGGAGATGCAGAAGCTCGGAGATTTGGGACATTCTTCCCCGGACACTGCTGGGGACTGGGGGGTGCTGAATTTCAGACCTCTGTCTCCAGAAGGGTGAGAGAGCTGTTGTCTTAGCTGTTCAGCTTGTGGCACTGGCTACAGCAGCCCAGGACACGAGGCCGTGGGCCAAAGCTTCTTCAACAGAGGATGATGGAAGTGTCAGGGAAAGAGACCCCAGACAGAGCTGCTGCTAGGGTCTAACTAGACTTTCTGTTGAGCCGTTATCCCTGAAAAGTGGAGGCCTCCTTGTTCTGAAATCTGTGTGCCTGGATCAGTCTCAGAGGAGTGACGTGTGTGCCATATCAAAAGATGCCACACTGGGAGTTTAATCATCTTAAGCTAAAATCACTTGAGGAACCCTCATTTCAGAAAGGGCCATTTAGCCCATCTTTCTCTTCATGCAACAAGACACAAAAGTTCTCTTTTGGGGGAAAGGAGTGTCCTTTTAAGTGGAAAATAGATCACTAAAGACCTGTAATAAGGCTGAAATGAACTCAAATAAACACCCCCTGGAGCTCCCCTTTCTTCCACGGGCTTCAACAAACCTTCATTTCCACCCCCGTATAGCTCTTAGTAAAATCCTCAGATTTCACTACCCTAGTACACAGCTCCATTTGTTAGATCATTCCTTCACAAATTTATTGTTGTCTAAAAAATTATAAAAATATTATGCTTTGCTCATTTAAAGATCTCCATGTATATGTAAATTTCATAAAAATTTTTAGTGCTTCTCTTGTTTATCAGCTTTTACACTGTCAAATGAGATCGTGGACCCAGCCAAATAGCCCACACTTAAGAAGTAAAGGCTTTCTCTCTCTATTTTGTTATATCTTCTCTTCACTTCGCTTTGCTTCTCTTCTCTTCTCTTTTCCTGTTCTTCCTCTTCTTCCTCCTTCCTGTTCTTCCTCTTTCTGTTCTTTTCCTCCTCCTTCTCCTCTTCCTTCTTCCTCTCTCTTTCTTTTTCAGTACTTGGCATTAAACCCAGAGCCATGCACTGCGAGGAAATGCTTTATCTATGAACTGCATCCTCAGACCTTTGTATTTTGGGACAAAGTCTGGGTAAATTGCCCAGGTCATCTTTGAACCTATAATCTTCTTATCTCAGTCACTCCCATACTTGAAATTACTGGTGTGTCACCACATTGGGCCATTCTTATTCTGTTCAGCAAAGTTTATTACATGAATGTGATTTCATGTTTATATTTTATAGGGTTTTGCATGAAAATTCACAGTCAAACTTTTTAATGTCAGATCTGGTACTCAAATTCTAACTATAAAGCATTGCACAAAATGAAAAAAGTCTTGTTTGTGTTCACCTCATGGCCAGAGGCCTGTTCAACAGAACTTGTCTGTACCAGGTGGCAGGGTGCAGACAACTATCCATGCACCTTTTAATGAGCTGGGTTTCCACTGGTTGCTTTGCTTGGTGTCAGCACCGTCCTTCCCTCCACTTTTGCCTGGCCTTTGTGCTTGTTGCCAATAAGGTGCCATTATCTCTTTAGAACTCATATAAACCCAAGGAAACTTTGTTCCAAATAAGAAAACTGATCCTAATCTTCTAGATATGGAGGATGTGAAGGTGCCCACTTGGTGGCCTAGTAAGACTGCTCAGGGCAGTGGACTGGCATCTACCTGGTCCCCAGCACCCCTAGGCATGGCCACACTTTCGACTCACCTGGCAAGGATTTGAGCTAATGACCACATGGTCACATCGTGGGAAAAACAGCAAAAGGAAGGGAATTCGATGCACTGACATATGGGGTAGCTGCTGAGGTCTTTTTCCCAACACTGTTGAGGATACTTCTCAGCACAAGGCTGGGATTGGGGAATTCTGATGAAAGAGTAAGGGGCTGGGCCAAGTGGCTTTTCCCAGGAGGCCTTAAGCCCTCCCGTCTCACAAGCAGAGCTTCTGGCCTGCATGCCTCTTCCCCTCCTTTCTTACAGCCTCAGTCCCTAAGCAGGCACTGAACTAACTATGTTGAAGAAAGATCATTGGTCTGGGGCCTGTTTTGTCCCCTTGAATTAGTGCCATCCTGTCTCTGGCAGTTTCTGCTTTTTGTTTTTGAGACACATTCTCACTGCATAGCTCAGCTTGGCCTCAGGCTCATAGTCCTCCAGCCTCAGACTCCCAAGTATGTGGATCACAGGCACACGCCACCGAGCCTAGCTCGTGTTTTTCACTTTTAATGCAAATTTTGTGAAATTTTAGTTCCTCTCATCAGCTAATCTGAAAATGTCTTGGAGTCATGGATGGTGGATTTACTTGTTATGGGTTTATTTCATCCAACAAGGCCCGGCTGGGTGCAAATACTATGCATACCTTGGTTAAGTCCTTGCTGGTAGATTGTGGGTGGATAGGAGGGTTTTAACTTGACTTACTGCCCCCAGAAATGTGAAAAAAGAAAGTGCTGACACTTTTGTCACATTTTCCTGAGAAGACTTCTTAATAAGAATCATGGTGATGAGTATTTATTGAATATCTGCATCTGAGTTTGTGTTGATTTAGCTCATTGAACCTGCAGAGCTGGACTGCATCCAATATGGTACCCATGTGCAGCCCCTGAGCACAGGGCAAGTCTGCACTGGGTTGTGCTCCAAGGATGACACTGACACTTCAAAGTGCTGAAAGACTCGAATGACTATTTTTAATCTATTGTGTTAGTTTGCCTATTTTTCTTTCTTTTTAAGGTATTTTTGGGGAAATGTTAATGTAGTGTACATGGTTCACATTTTGACTTTTAGTGCATTTCTGGTGGGCAGTGCTGTGCTGGGCAACTATTTTCCATCTACAGGTGAGGACAGTCAGGCTCAGAGAGGGGAGCAAGTGACTCAGGTCACATGGCTGGTAACTGGAGGAACTGACATTTGGTCCCAGGTCTGTCTGCCTCCAGACACTGTACACATGACCCCTACATTCTACTGTCTCTCAAATTTATGACCTGCTGAGTATTCTTCAGTTCTACACAAGTAATGAGAGCCCACCCACATGCTAATGGGGGATGCATTTCACGCACCAGCATCTGGGGTCATAAAAGTCTCATCACTCCTTGGCTGGCCCAAGCTGAGGTCTTTGGTGTTGAAGTTCAGCCCTGGTCCCTGGCCCGCATGCTTGCCACAGCCCACCATGTTGCGGGAAGAGGCTGCCTCACTCAGCACCTCCTAGGGGCACAGCACAGTCATCGCTCCATCTGGGGTGCATTTTTCTCTGAAATATTTCTGAGTTCAGACAGAGGTCAAAATGACAACCACTCTGGGTGAACAGAAAGACCCAAGCCAGGGACATGCTCAGACTTGTGATTTCATCAAGACATTCAAACCCGTCACTCCTATATATCAGCCTTTGTCAGAAGGCCTGTCCTGCTCCCTCCTGGTACGTGGGGAAGTATCAGATATCTGTGGTTTGGGATCTGATGGAAAATGAGTGATTTATCCAGTGAAGCAGGGCAGAGGGAAGAAGAGAAACAGAAACACCTCCTGCAATTTGTATTATCCAGACAGTTTTTTGAGAGCACCTATTTTTCCCCAAATGGTAGGAACAAACCAGCCTTTGAAGATGGAGCCTTCATGCTTCTCTCAAAAATATGCAAACACAGTGGGGTTCTACAAGTGACACAGAAGAAATTAAGTTTCTCTTTCCCCCACAAGGACAAACGTTTAGAAGTGTATCGTGGCTAGGTCTCAGGGTACAGAGCATAAACAAACGCTTCTGCTTTGTTTCTACCCAAGTGTGTGCTGTGGGGATTGGAAGCTGGAAGCAGATCACAGGAGTTGGGTTTTGGTTTTTTGGTTTTTGGTTTTTTGGTTTTTTTTCTCTGTAAAGCAACCCCTTCCCCCTTCCGTCTGCCTGTCTAAAAACCCAATTAAAACTTTCCTGTCCATTTGTAGGGCTGCTGACAACAGGTTCCATGTCACTGAACTTTGGCTGCTGTCCTGCTCCTAGAATAACAATGTAGGACTTCTAAAGTGGCCTCGGTGTTAATCAGGGCCCTGCAGGAAAGAGCTGTACAGATTGCTAGGGGCTCTGATCCAGTGTGTTCATTCATTTATCTTGCTTTTGCTCGACATGCTTGCTGTCAGCTGCAAAACTAAATACTGAGGCATTCTGAGGTGGTTAACTTCTGCTGAAGCTGAGAAAATAGCTTTCGGAGCCCCTTATCACCAAATCAATCTATCTGGTAAACCCCTGAAAGGAGAATAATACATTTTTGCACATTCTCTTCTGGTGTTTGATGGCTCTTAGTTGTTATTTTTTTCAATTTAGCTTAATTTGTCTCTCTCTTTTTTTTCATGTTTGCAAATTGAGTTCTTATTTCCCTTGTTCATTATTCAAAACTCCTTTGGAGGCAAAGTTTCTAAGAGCCTCCTGTAGATGTTTTAGGGCTTAGCTCGGTGCTGCCCTGTCCCTGTCTTTCCTATGGTTCAGTATATGAGGCTAAAAGTGGTGACGGCATCAGTTGAGGTCAACCTAAGCCAGGGGAACCTAGAGGCTGTCCGTGAGGGTGCTGTGGGCTGACTCCACGGCCCCTGATTCTTGCCCTGTGTGGTCTGAGCCCCCAGCTTTAGGGAAAGGACAGGCACACAACTGAACCAGACCTTGAAGCTCCCACCTGGTGGATGCTGGGTATCAGGACTGAGTAGGAGAAAGTAGGAAAACTCCGCAGCCGAAGTTAGAGCTGTCTTAGTGAAACTAATATGAACCCCATATGCAATTATATTTCTTATGACTACATGAAAAACTAAGAAAGGAGTGAAAATATTTTAGTAATATATTTGATATGAGGCAGTAGTTTTAACATTATTATTTCAGCATGGAATACATAGGGGCCAATTATTAATGAGATAGTTTTCCTGCAGTATATGAAAATTCAGCCCAGCCATGCTGGAAGAGCCCAGTAGCTACAAATGTATGGTGGCTGCTGTGTCGGGCCACATAGGCCTCAGTAGATGGATGCGAGCCTCTCAGTGCCTCCTGGCTGAGCAGGAAGAGATGTGCAGTGGTTTAAGGAAGATCACTGAAACAGCATGGCATGTAGGTAGCATGTCCCTGCGTTCAGTTACTAGGAAACATGAATTGGGTAATGGGGGTTGGAGACTACAGCTGCCAAGAGGAGGCAGGGCTCAGAAGAGAGATCAAAGAGAGGAAATTAGAAACTTCATCCAGTGCGGAGAAACTGAGGCAGAACTACTTCCTACACCCGCACATCTGACCTGGGTCAACCTTCCCACAGCCCAGGGCAGACCTGAGGCACACAGGCATGGCAGGGGCAGCATGTCTACCCAGGCTGAGGCTGAGGCCTTGTCCACAGTAGCTACAGCCCTCAGAGGTGGCACAGCCTGGGGAGACAAGCAGGGGCCATAACACCAGCTGCCCGGGGCTTGAGTTCTACCGTTGTCACTCAGCAGCTGTGGGCTTGAGCAAGTAGCTGAAGTTCCCTGAGTAGGTCTGCTTCATCTGCAGGGCAAGGGCACATCAGCGCCTACCTCCCAAGGGAGCCAAAGAGGGGTGTGGGAGCAGGACAAGGCACCCGCATCCTAGCTCTTCTTCACTCTTGTCCTGTTATAAGCAACGCTGGCGGGCACAGTACGGGCTCCTGTCAGATCAGGTGTGCTGGGTCCTAAGTGACATAAAGAGGGGCCAGGGCCCTGGGGCTGTCTTGGTTGCAGCCCATCTGTTGTCCAGATGGCCAGGCTTGCCCGCTCCTGCCGCTGAGGCATGACTCTCCTCACCCTGGATGCCCACGTTCCAATCACCTCAACTCTGACCAGTTCACCCTCCCCCTGTCCAGCCACAGTGTCCTTCTCAGAAATCAATACCTGAGCTAGAGCTAGAGAAATCTATTCCTTGTAAAACTTCCTTCTGTGAGGGGAAAGGGGTATTAGCAATGGTCATTCAGCATGTGTGAGTGAGTGTGTGTGTGTGTGTGTGTGTGTGTGTGTTTAAAACATGAGCTTATGTTGTCTTTCACGCTACCTGTTTCTTCAGTATTTCCTTAAATCGAGCTTTCCATTTGCCGTGGAGGCTATAATTGCATTGGAAGCTCGATGCAGCCTGCGTGTCTCCCTCTGCAGCCCCTGTGGGGCAGGAGGAATGGAGTGAACCCTCCTCTCTGGGTGCTCCTTGGTGGAGCACGCCCCCTGCTCACAGGACAGGAAGCAGGCCTGGGAAAGTTTCAAAGCCAAAGAAGCCCATCCAGGTCTCTGGGGTCACAACCCACAAAGAGGCCCATACTACCCCTTTGCCAAGTCCCTCTAGTCTTCACTGTCAGAGTAAGGTTTGGCCAAGCAGTTTCAGCCGTGTTTTCTTTAATCTTCATAAAGATAAGAATCGTTATATCTGTGTCACGGGTCTCCAATCACAGGAATGCTACTGCATGTTCCAGACCCGCTTGTGTCTAAGCTTTCAGTTGCTCTTATCCAGAAAGAATAAACTTTGTTAAGACACAATTCTGCAGGTGAATTGACTGTGTTTATCTGTGTTTATCTGCTCTGGGCACTATAATTTTGACTGCAAAGTCAGGCAGGGTCTGCCCATTTCAGATACTTATCTGTAACAGCAAGTAGAAGTGCTCTTTCCCTGGAAGCTTTATAAAGACAGCCCCCAAAATTAAGTGAGAATAACTACAGCCACGGTGAGGAGAAAAGCTATGCTTTTATCTTGATATTTGGCGTGCCACTATTCTCAATATCCATTCCCCCCTCCTTCTTCTTTCTTTTCCTCCTTCTTTCTCCTCTTTGTCTCCTTTAATTTCTCCATCTCTCTCTTATTAATACAATAACTTTCCCTGGTAGGAGTAGTTAGTGAGGGTCTGATTAGCTCCTATTTCTTTTGTCTGGATAACTAGTGAACCTTTCAGCAAAAACAGATATCATGAAAAGAGACACAATGGTCAAAGCCTGATATCCTTTCCCAGTTCTCACATTCTTTGTGTGCACATTAACCTACTATGTTTTCCTGCCTGGCATTCAAAGATTGTTGCATGCTGCCAAGTATCAGTTTCCTCAAATTTAAGTACAGATTTATTAATCTCATTGCACAAGAAACTTTATTTCCTCCAAGCGTTCACCTGCAAATGGCCCTGCCTGGCTGTCCCGCTGCCCCAGACTTCACTCTCTCTTGGCTCCATCACTGATCTCCCAGAGGCCTCCTGGCTTGAATTCGTATTCTCCACACTGCCCAGTGCATCATTAATGGACCATGCTAAGCTACTGTTGGGGCCTAAACTGAAAAGGAAATCTCCCATTGAACTAAAATAAGAGCATCATGTCCAACATTATCCAACATTTTCTCCTAGATATAGAAGCTTACGGAGTCTTTTCATATAAGCCTGCATGCTCCTTTGCCCATCAGAGTGGTCAGCATGAATACAGAGCTAAGTGTGTGGTCTCCCTGCTGTCATCTGTCTTCTTTGTGGCAGTACTGTAGCCATGCTTTGAATAGGGGTCCAATACTGGATGGGATACAGATGGAAGAAAGGGGATGTTACAGTGTTCTTGACCAAGAACTCAGTCTAAACAAGGGGTCCTAGAAGGCATGGTCTCTTCAACAGCAGGCTTTCATCCAGTACCAGAATGGGCAGAGAGGAAGTCTTAGGAGAACTGAGCAAGGGTGAAAAGGCCTGCAGCTTCTTGGAGAAGGTGGTCAGAGCACGATGGTGTGGACTGTGGTAGACAGAGCAGGAAAGGTCATCAGAAGGAAGTATCAGCAAATGATGAAAATCTTGAGTGCCAGATCCAGGGTAAGAGAAAGCCTGGCTAGAAAAGAAGATCCTCTTTCAAATTTTATTTTGACATGTTTGTCATACGTAGCGATTACAGTTATCATGGGGAGTTGGTACAGGTGCATGACAGGTCTTCATTCTTTTTATGTCTCCTTCCCATTGCCCTCTCAGGTCCTCTTCCCATTTGCAAAAGGTTGTCCTCCTGGCTTTCTATCCTATATCTTTTATTTTGCTTGGTAATTTATTTTACTTTGGGTTTTGCTTGGGAAGAGTGGTTGGAAAGGAAGCCCAGTGTGCACGACATTGTGCCATCCAATGTGAGAGATAGCAGCTATGTGTGGCTCTTTAGTTTAAGCCTAACTAACCAGTATTGAAAAACATTCAGTTCCTTGGCTGTACTAGTCACAGCACAAGTTCCCAGAGGCCATGTCTGCTCTCAGCAGCTGCCCCACTGAACGAGTGATGCTACAGGTAATTTCCATCACCACAGACCACTCTGATTGACATTCTCAGACTCTGGATGCTGAGCTGACTTTTTCATGAATGTCTTGGGGGAATCATTTATGATATTTACACGAGTTACACAGGATCAAGTAATTTAATATTTTTAATGAACGTATGTTCAATATTTATTTAACTCATTAATCAGCGAGGGGAAAAGTATGACATAACAACCTCTTTAGTAATTGACTTTTAAAAATTGAAGTGGAATTCATAGAACACAAAGTTAGCCGTTTGGAGAAGCTTAGTTTTTAGTAGTAACTGAGAACTCTAGAATCTTACTCAGCTAGATGTGAGGGATGTATGGGTGAGGCTAGCGATAGGAACTCAAACGCCACTTGGAGGGCCACTGTGAGCTAGTGAGTGTCAGAGACAGAAGCAGGTACCAGAGAGATGGCAGTGGGCAAGGTGGGTGGAGAAGAAGCAGTGACTTTACTGGGACAGACACATCTGGCTGCATAGAGAAATGAGGTGAAGTAGCTATGATACATTCCTAGAGAGCAGAGCGACCACTGCTTGGGAAGAGTAGACGAGCTCTTGACTCAACGGTGGGAGGAAAGGCTGCTATAGAACAGAGGAGATGAGAATTAGGGAGAAACATGGGACCAACATATCAATGGCTACATGGGGAAAGGTGCTTAGAGAATAAAAGAAGGGCAAAGTACAAGCATGGAAGGACACACAGACAGAAAGAAAATTCTTCAGAAGAAGAGGAGTAGGTGGGTAAGTGCGGGCCAAGGGCTTGGTTCTTCCAGCAAATGTTGGCCGAGTGCCCTCTGTGTGCCAGGTGTGTGATGCAGAGAATGTGGTGACGATGCCCCACCCCCAGCCAGCTCTCAGACACTCAGGCGTTATGATCCAGTAAAGGATGAAGATAGAATTCAGGGCTGGGGAGATGACAAATACTGCCAGTAATTCAGAGAGGAAAAGCAGCACCGAGTAAAGTTCTCGAGTTTGGCAAGAAGACAGCAATGTCTAGTGCTGGGTGACAGCATTCTGAGAGGTCAAGAGGCAGAAACCAGACTGCAGAAGACTGAGGAGCAAGGGGCAGGGAGGAGGCAGAGGCAGGGCATGCAGGAGGCTTCCCAGAAGAAAGAGCAGAGGAGCCAAGAAATCTTTGCTGGGTGGAGACCTGAGAGACTTCTGAGGGGCCTGCACTCTGTGAGAAGCAAGATGAGGGAGGGAACTCGGAGAGCACAGCTACGCGTGGGAGTTAAGTTCCCCCCAAGCTACGAAAGGATGAAATTTTCTCATGTACAGGTGACCAGTGGGTTTTTTAATTAACTTTTTAAATTAAAAAGCTATGCATGTATATGGTAAAAATTCAGAGAAGAAAAAGATGTTTCTCTCACCCTTCCCAGAGGCAACCATTGGTGCCAATTCTTTATGTATACTACCAGAAATGTTCTTTGCATATGCAACTACTCATGCATAAGTGTCTTGCATGTAAATAGCATGCCCTTCTCGCCTCCTTATTTACACAACTGGGAGCACACACTGTTGTGCCTCTTGCTCTTTTTTATCTTACAAATTCATTTTGGAGATAATTTCCTATCATTTCTGGACAACGATCCACTTTTTTTAATGAATACATTTTTAAAATATGTTGTGATTGTTCCACAGCCTCAGTTCACAGGTATTTAGGTTGCTTGTTTCTTTCCTGATTACCTGTGACACTGCAGAGAGTAGCTTAATATTAATACTTTTTTCCTTTTGTAATTATGGTAAAACATGCATAGGATAAAAATGACCATTTTAACCACCCTTAACATGCAGTTGAATGGCATTCACATTATTGTGCAATTACTGTGGACTTCCAATTCCACGACTTTCCCACTTTGCAAAATACTCTTTTTAAAAAAATTTAGTACATGGTCTACAGGGTCTCACTATGTAGATCGGACTTGTAGTGATTCTCCTGTTTTTGGCCTCCCGAGCGCTGGGATTACAAGCTCACACCACCATGCCCTGTTTCAATTGCCTTCTCAGCGCACCCCAGGGGCAAGGCCAGCACTGCACACGGGGATTGAACTCCATCCCTGCATCTGCCTAGGCAGGCACTTTAATCCACTGAGCTATCTGCCTGGCCCTTGCCAAATACTTATTAAAGAATTATGCCTCACTTCTTCCTTCTCTCCAGGACCTGGCAACCACCATCTACGTCCTGTCTCTATGACTTTTTATTGTGAGTACCTCACATTTAGTAAAGCATATGGTGTTCGTTATTTCCTGCTTCTTTTATTTAACATAATGTTCTCCAGATTTCTCCTTGTTGAACATGTGTCGGAACTTTTCTACAGGCTGAGTAATATTCCATTTCATGTACAGAGCTTTCTGTTTATTTGTTCACCTGTCAACAGACTCTTGGATTTCCTCCAACTTCTGGTGAGTTTTGAATTATGCTGCTGCAAGAAGCGTTCACAGATATATCTGCTCGAGTTTCCCTTTTCAGCTTTTTTGATATATGACCAGAAATGAAATTGTTGAATCATAATTCTATAATTACTTTTTGAGGAACTGATCTCTGGTTTCCACAGCAAATATATTGCTTACTGTTCCCAACAAACATGCACAAGAGCTCAAAGTATTCCATGTTCTTTACCAACACTTATTAGTTTGTGTTATTTTATTGTTATTTTTACAATTGCTGTGCTAATGGGAGTAAAATGACATTGTGACTTTTTCATTTGTATTTTCCTAGTGATTAGTAATGTTGAGCGTCTTTTCATGAGCTTATTTTACCATCTGCCTATCTTCTTTGGATAAGGACTCAGTCTTCTGCCAATTTTTAATTAGATTGTGTGTATACTAATATTTTACACATGTTTATTACATAAATACTTGTCTGTAAGTTTGCCAGCTTGGAGGTTAGTGCTCTTCGATTCCTTTACACATATTGGCCAAGTAGGTTTCCAGACAGTTGATCAGTTTGTGTCGGTTTGTGCATCTCCAGAATTTTCTGAGTTCATTCATTTCTATTATTGTCAGCATTCATTGTATACCTATGCTACCATTTGATGGACAGTGGATTTCTTTGTTTGTTTGTGGGTTCTTGTTTGATTCTGAGCTGGGGCTCTCACTATGTTGCCCACATTGACCTCAAATTAGTGGGCTCAAGAAATCCTGCCTCAGTATTCCAACTAGCTGGGACTACTGGTATGTAGTCCCTACCTCTGTATTTGATGTTTCTTCAGTGTTTTGACCACTACAAATAAAGCTGTAATAACATTTATTTGTTTGTCTTTGGAAACACATGCTTGCATTTCTCTTGGGAAAATACCAAGGAGTAGAATGACTGGTTATATGGTAACTGTATGTTTAAATTTCAAAGAGACTTGCCAAATTGTTCTTCTGAGTGGCTGTATGGCTTTGCGGGCCCATGAGCAACATGGGAGAGTTCTAGCTGCTCCACATCCTGACCAGAGCTTGCAGTGAGCTCAGTTCTGAATTTTAATCATACCTGGGGATACACAGTGGTAGTCAGTATAGCTTCAAATTGTATTTCTTAGATGACTAATGATATTGGATACTTTCTTAGGGTCCTACTTGCCACCTGAGTTTCTTCTGTGATTAAATAACTTGTTTGTTTTATTACAGAGTTGTAAATATTCTTTATATAATCAATATATAAGTCCTTTGTAGGGTGTATATTTTCTTCTATTCTGTCTTTTTCATTTCCTTAATATCTTTTAAAGACATTCCAAATTTGATAAAGCTCAACTTATAGATTTTATTTATTTTTAGTTTGTAACTTTGTATTTTGTTTAAGAAATGTTTATAAAATTGAAGTTCACTTAGATTTTTCTGTCTTTTCTTCTGAAAATTTTATAATTTTAACATGCAATCTTAGGCCCTTGATCCATTCTCAGCTAATTTTTGTATATAGTATGAGGTAAAGATTGAAATTATTTTCTTTTCACATCACTATGTAGTTATTCCAACCTGATTTCTTTAAAAGATGGTAACTTCACCATTGAATTGCTTAACATTTGTCAGAACAAATAGACAGAAGTAGGCCTATTACTGGACTCCAGTCTGTTACATTAATCCATATGTCTATCTCCCACCAACACAGCACAGTTATAATTATTGTAACTTTAAAATAAGCTTTGAAATAATTTAGGTTTCAGTCCTCCAATTTTGTCCTTCTTGTTCAAGTTGTTTGGTTGCTCTAGGTCTTTTGCATTTCTTTGCCAGTTTGAGAATCAACTTGACAATAGAAAACAATTATGAGACCAGAAATTATGAGAAGAAATGAAAATCTGACTTGGCTTTTCATCTTCATTGTTTGAATAGCGTTTTTGTTGGTCATAGAATTTCAGAATGAGAGGCTCACCGCTGTCCCCCCAGGACTTTAAAGGAGTCAGTCCATTGTCTTTGAGCTTGCTGTACTTCTTTCTGAATGTCTGTTTTCTCTGTAGGTAATATATTTTTGGGGGCTGGTTTCAACATTTTTATGACTTATTTGAAACAATCTGTTTGCGTATTTCAGGAGGTCTTCTCTCCCTAGGCTTAACGACATCTTCAGTGGGAAGGTCAGGAGGGCTCTTGTCTCAGGCCTTACTCTTCAGTGTTGGAGCATGACCACAGAAAGGCTTCATGTCTGCACACAGACTCTCAGCTCAACATTCTGAGCCAGGATACTATAATATCACTCAGTACTTTTAATGGAGCGCTTGTTTGCTACAAAACCCTTCCCTTTCCCTTTCTATCTTTCTTCTTCCTTCCCTTCTCCTTCCTCCCCTTTCTTTGCTTCCTTCCCTTCTTCTCCCTTCCCTTTCTTTTCCTCTATTCTCTTCTGTTCTTTCCTTTCCCATCGGCTTCTATCTATCTATCTATCTATCTATCTATCTATCTATCTATCATCTATCTCTCTATCTAATCTCTCTCATGCTTTCTTTTTTCCTCTCTGACCTCCATCATGTTCACAAACTTGTCTTAAATTGCAAATGGATCTCAGCTTTTGACTGCAAGTGTCCTTCTTTTGGTTCACTCTGTTTGTTTCCTAACTACTAACAGAACCTGGACAGTTGACCAGTCAATCAAAACAAACAACGTGGTAAATATAGCACTCGAAGAATCAGAAGAGCCTTAGAAAAAAGTCCATCCCTAGTTCTTTGCCAAATCTTCATTCAGAGAAAAACAAAAGCAGTGAGGTTATCTTTAAGTCTATAGCCACCAGGAGGGCAAGGATGAAAGCCAGGAAGTTCTGCTTGCGCTGCATTCCCTACCACATGCATTTAAGAACTTGAGACCTGCTTGTCAGAGCTGATGCTCCCACAGAGGCTTGATGGCCTCCAGGAGTTCTGATTCTCTGGTTTCATTTCCTCATTGCTGTCCCCGAAGATCATGGCTTCCTTAGACCTGGATGTTATGATGAGCCCTGCCCACTGCCTTTTATTCTGAGGTCACCAGAAGTTCAGCCGAACTGACTAGAAAATCAGATATTTCAAAGTTTTAGATTTCACAGGAGATATCCCTTTGAAATCTTTGGTTTTTCTAATTGTATTTCTTTACCTGAAACCTCTGACTTTATAGGCCATTTATGGAAATGCATATGTATTCTCCATAAGAAAGAAAAAGAAACCAACGGATGCTCACGTACAGATTTAAACACCATCAGTCAAGCCCTCTCCCCTGGAGATTATATACTGAATAAATTAGCTTTCTATAAATGTGTGTTGTAAGCACTCTTGTACCATTCAGAACCATTAGTTTAATTCATCCCAGCCAGTATGTAAATGAGACAACTGCATCAAGAAGAAAAGAATTCATAGGCAAAGGTTTACCTATGTGGGTTAAATCCCTTGCCTTCAGTTTGGTTTCCTCAGTACTAAGATTTTACCTGTGTCCTTGGTAAACACAATGACACTATTCCTAGCTTAGTGACCTTCTCACTTTCTTAAATTTAAAATTTGTTCTTTCTTCTTCTTCTTCTTTTTTTTTTTTTTTTTTTTGGCCTGGGACACAACACATTGCATATGATGTCTGATAGTTTCTGCTCGATAATGTTTTGGGCTATTTTTTAAACTAAGCACTTAAACTGATAAGAGTCATATTTTTCCCATCTGTATTTCTAGCATATTGCCAGAGGTTCTGGGCAATAGATATGTTTTTGAGTAAATAGAATGCTAAATCGAGGCAATGGATCATAAGTTTAAGGCAACAAGGCTCTTTCTTCACTATCCAATAAAAAAGGGCACTAGACTAGGAAAGAAATGGAACGAAGGGAGATAGGAAGTTTTAATAATGCAGTCATCAGAAAGATCAGTCAAGCTTTTCTTCCTCCTCCTGGACCTGAGAAGATAAAGTCTTCATCAGAGCACAGGAAATATGCACATTTTCATGCCAAATGATGCGTTGTTCTGAGAGATCGATCACAGCAGCCCTTCCTCTAATCTGAAAATCCATCAAACTTGTCTCTCCCAGTCATGAGCTTTGAGTCACTGCCCTGAGGAGGAATGGGAAGGCACCCATTTATTGGCCTTTTATGTGTTTTTTGAAAAGTAGAAGCTGTTTAATCTTTCCTAGCAGGCCAAGCCTTTTGTCAGCCTTGGAAACTTTACCTCCAAGTGTCCTCTTGATTTTGGTAGAGGCGCAAAACTGGGATAAGAAGTGCCCACATATGATTGGCTGCTCCCAGAGGGGTGTGTTTCATGAATAAAGGGGTGAGAACAGCTCCTTGCCTCACTTCCATGTGACCTTGCCCCAAAGCTTAGGGGAGGTTGTGCATTTATACTGCCACCGCCCAATAGGCATGGCTTGAAAATAAAACTCTTCGGCAGGAGAGGCCACTGACTTTGATGAAGGTAAAAGCTCGTCTTCTGCCTTCCCATCCTTTGCTCCTTAGGTTACTTCTACAGTTTCAATCCAGAATGGCTGCAACATGTGTTACAGACTTTGTCTTCAGCTATTAGAAGATGATGGGAATAATCAGGTGATGGGGCTTAGGGGAAGTCTCTAGGTCATTGATGCTGTGTCCTCCAAGAGTGTTAAAGGACATCTGTCTCCCTTCTCCTCCCTTGCTCACAGCCCACATATGCCTGTCATGATATGCTACCTCAATATGCTGTACCTCAATATAGCATATGCTATCCCAAGCAAGCTGTGAGCCATACATAGCAAAACTTTCCTCTTTATAAGTGGATTATCTCTGGTATTTACTTATAGTAGTGTAAAGCCAACTAACTTGGTTTTTATTGTCACCTGATCGCAAAAGTCTGGAATTCTGAACTCTAACCTTTTGTTCAGAAGACATCGATGAAAGTAGCTGATTTTCAAGAAATTTTTAATAAATTCAGCAACTGTGCCAAGTAATTTTGATTGTGATTTACCTCTTACAGTGCAGATGCTGCTGTTAGAGAGGTCTGTTGATCAAATAAACAAATCACTTTTTCCTATAATAGTCTCTAGCCCTATGGTGGTTTAATTTCACTTGTTTATGCATGCATTTTAGAAGCAAAAGGCCGTAACACAGTGTCTTGGGAAGTTAGTTTCTGTCTTGTGTTTAACTGGCATCTGTGACCCTGCTAAATTTTCTCAGACATTTTCCTCCTCGAAGCTTTGCATGATGTTTTATTTAATATGGCATGCAAGACACTGGTCCTCAGTCCAAATTGCAATTTCACATCAAAACTGATTCTCTTGACAGTTGGGCCGCTGTGGATGGTCCTTTTCTGAAGTTTACACACCTTCCCTGGTTCTTGGGGGTAAATGGAACAGTTCATTTATCTTAAGACTTTTTCCACAACAACCAAAACAAACTTTCACCATCCGGGGTCATGTCATTTACCTCTTCAAATGCTTTGGTGCAGTAGTGCTAGCTTAAAATACTTTAGACGTTGCCCCTCCCCCCCAAAGAAAAGCCAGATCTATTAACATTTTAAAATTAGGCTGACATATATCCCTAACATTAGTCAGTATCTAGGGTAACGAAGCAATTATCTGTGAATTTTTGAATTTCTCTTACATGATCTGGGCCCTACCTGGCCTTCCAAGTCCTTGGAAAATACAACTTGTTCATAAGCGTTTATAGCCTGGTCTTGTATTCATGGCAGTTGGGCCAAAGTCAATAAGGAAAAATTTAAATTCCTATGTATGTATATCATATTTGTCTTAAAACATAGCTCCCAAAGTTGATCTAATGTTCAACAAAGTGATTTCCTCTGGTCTCAGCTTCTTACCATGCAAAATGAGAATGTTTGCTGTTGAGAAGAAAGAAGACAATGGAGTGGAGCTGGGAGTGCAGCGGCTGGCCGACAAGTGCATGCGCAGGAAGTGCTCAGTCAATAGCTATTACTAGAGCGGACAGGATGACGCTCGGATGCTCTCACAGTGCATCAACCATGACAAAGGCTATGTGGACCGGGAGCGCAATGCTGGCTCTTTGATGTTATTAGCACATAAATTTAAGAATGTTGATGTCAAGGTCTGTTACTGTTCTGAAACTCCAACCTGAACTGGATAGAGCATTTAATGATGGTCCGCTGGGCATTCGCAGCCTCCGTAATAGCCCTAGAGCCATGAGCATGAGGCTCGGCTCTTCCCTGAGGCCCAAGCATCTCGTTGGTCCCCATTTCCCAGCAAGAGATGGTCAGGTAGTTCTGGGCTTACCATTTGTTGGTACTGGTCTGATACAGAGATAATAGAAGAGGAAGAAGAAAATTTGAGGGAGAGTCCATGTCAAAAGCTGCTTTGTTGGATTTGAGGGCTGCTTGGTTTGGGGAAGCCTCTGCTAGGCTGTTTTAACTACAGTCTGATTTCTTTCCAGTGCTCTTTTCAATCTTTTTCTCAGACCACGGAAAGGAGATCCCATGTCCAGTGTGCCCTCATGACAGACTTCTGTCTTGTTCCCATGGGAAGCCTTGCGTAGGACTCCTGCAGCCTATCCTAGAAGAGGTGCTGTGACCTCAGCACACACAAGGCTTTGGCTGGGCAGCTTCTCCATGTGCACATCAGAAATCTGGCATCAGCCAGTCTCAGCACCAAAGCAGAACTCATGGGAGGCCTGCACATCTACCGGCTCAGAGTGGGTCTCTCTTCACATGGTACATATTTTTCTCATTATCTGAGTTTAGCATTTGATTAATTTTCATAATAACTCTAAAAGCAGACCTCTTTTGCTATTGCCTATCATTAGAATGACTAAAAATAATTTTCCTTCCGTGATGCCAAATATTCTTCAAAGACTAATTTGACCTTGAGAAGAAGAGTCATCTTCGTAGGCAATTTGACAGCAGATTTGAAAAATCACCACTGTGCATCGTAACAGGCACTCTCTTTGGGAAAAGCCAAGGAAATCTGAGAAATGATGTGTAGACTCTCTTCAATCATGTTTTCTCATAAGACATATCTGCTCGTCGAGTGATGAAGCCTGGGGGAGAAGATCAAATTTGAAAGAAAGGCAAAAAGATGGTTCATTTCCCTGGCCAAGTTGAAACTTAACGGGCAGTCTATGTTTTGCCATGATCTCACCTGACAGTAAATTTCTTACTTCCTAGAAATTTAAATAAAGGAAAAAATGATTATCTATCAGGATCCTACAGCGTCTCACTTTTGAGAGACAGCACTTCTTTCCTTTAACAGCCCTAAGAAAAGAGGCAAGCAACTGAAAACAGGGGCTATTTAACACCGTGCTCCTGTCCAGGCTCAGGCCAGCTGAACTCGGTTTCCTCTGTGAATTTTCAGAGCATGTAGTGATGGGTAGGTACTGAAGGAGACAAAGGTCAAGCAGTATAATCTCTGTAATGAGTATGAGGTCAACCCAGAACCTGGGTTCAAGTTCGTGTTCTTCTTGGGCCAGCTATTAGTTCTCTCCCCATGTCTCAGTTTTTTCATCTTTGAAATGGATAAACTCCAATAACAGAGGGCTGGAGGCTCAAATAAAATAATTTCAGTGTAGGACTTAGCCCAGGGTCTGGCCGTCTGCAGTGCGGGCATTGTTACCACAGCAGATCCCACTGTCATTTCATCTGTGCATTTGAGACAGCAGGACCTTGGAACTCCAGCTGGGAAGAATTTCAAGGCAAAGAATTCAAAGATACACACATTGTTTAGCTTCTGTTTTTCCTATTTCTTTGCCAGAATTAAAAATCTGGATTGTAATTTTGAAAACCACATGTTGACAGCTTTGGGACTGCTAGCTGCTATTGTTTCTGAGTCCACTAGAGACCACTGATGCAGCTGACTTCAGTTCGAGTGTCAGACACGTGAAATTCAAACCTTCTCCCCTCTTCTTGCCTTAGCCCTGTTTCCTAGTAAAAGAAGTCAGGCCTTCTTGTGTTGTCTGTGTAGAAAAGACAAAGTTCAATGCGTGACTTTCAATGTGTGGTTTTCATTCCTTTTCAAATCGTCTTCCAATCTCCCTCCAGGTCTGAGCAATTCCTTGACCATGGTTTACTTACTGTTTGTCTTTCTAGTTATTTTAGTAGGCTGGACTTTTGTTTCTTCGCTTCATTCTAAGTAATCCTATCTCTGAAGCTACAAATGTTTGTGCTCATTGTGCTTTTAATAATATGCATGGAAGTTACTACATAGTGATTAAAATAAAATCCACATTGTATCCCCTACAGTGACAGTCTGCCACCTACGGGACACAAAACACCCTATGTATGGAGAGACATGGCCCTAGGAGTCTGGTTGGGAGAGTGAGTTTGATGGAAGGAAGATTCTCTCTGTGGCAGAACCATGACCCAAGACCCCTGGAAAACAATAACCCTGGGCTTTTTGGTTCTGCTTGGGCTGAGGATCCCAGAAGGACCAGCTCACAGGGGCCGTTTTCCATCAGTGACAAGAGTATGTCTCAGGCAGCTGTCACTGAACAATTAATTTTAAAATGAGAGCTCAATTACCAAACATGTGTTCTCATGAGCAAGGCCCTACTCTCATCATCCAAAGCTGCTATTAGATGCAAATAGTATATATTTTTCCATTCATAATTATCTCCTCTTAATGTAGTCTCAATGATTATGATGTATGCCGTAACTGTTGACTTCTCACAGTTGGAATTGTTAACATATTGTGAAAATATGCACAAAATCATTCTTTCCAAGCTGACTTTTGCTGTTAAAATTAGAAAGACCAATATGAGTTTGAACAGCATGAATAAGAAGAGGGGATGATCAATTCTTATGCTTGGAAATGCAATTGCCTCTCCGGAGCCAGGATTTCTTGCTTTCACATCTTATATCTTCTTGTGCATGTTGTAATAAAGACAATAAAGCAGAATGAAAGGGGTTGAGACTGAGGGGGAAATAACAGAATATTTTAGCATAAAATGATTTTGATTTTCATATTTTTCCACTTGTTTTAACAGATAAATTTGTGTATTAGAAACTTAACAACAGCTAAAGTGCTTTCAGCTTTTCAAGGGGATTTGAAGTGACTTTTTGAATCTAAGATCTGTGGATTTGTGATTCATCCAGAAGAAAGAAAGGGGGTTTAAAATTAAAAGGAAAATCCAGATTATAAACATATTTTTCAAAATTTGTTACTAAAATCAAGCAGATAGCTACTGAACTGAAGACCAAACCCATTTGTTCAGATGTAAAAATTGGCCACAGTCCCTTTCAGGGCACCAGTGACTTGTTTGATTTTTTTTTAATGTATTTAGTACAAGGTCTCACAATACAGATTGGACTCATAGTGATCCTCCTGTTTTTCAGCCTCCCAAGCACAGAGATTACAGGTGCTCTACCACACCTAGTCTCAATCACCATCTGAGCATACCCTGACGAACAACGGGGCATGCTGGGGATCAAGCCCCAGTCCTTGCATCTGTCTAAGCAAGCAAGAGCTTTAATCCACTGAGCTATCTGGCTGGCCCTTTCTTTGATTTTAATACCAATTAGCATTTCTGTGTTTTAACAGTTACAATGGGATGAAAAATACTTTCTTACTCCATTAGGGAGATATCCAATTCCCATCATTTCTCTTTTCCCTTTGAGAATCTTAGTGGTTTCCTGTCCTGGACTGGAGTTTTTTCTGCCACAATTTCATGGGTGTTTTGTTCCCAAGGGACCATTAAGGGAATGGGTCCGCCATTCAGAAGAGTCACAGTTAAGCGTGTCTCTAACTCAGAGAATATTCTGTGACCCACTAGTCACAGCTACAAAAGGCACTTCCCCTAGCTCTTCTGCTGCCACGAACACTCTGTGACCCCTAGAAAAATGAGAAATGCCGCCATGTTCCGTGGTGAGACAGCACTTGGTCCTGAGAGTGTGGGACCAAACACCTGCAGATCAGAAGCCTGCCTCGGCCAGACCCAGAACTTGTTTTGAAGCAGCAACATTTTCCCAGCTTATAATTACAAGCAGAGATTTGTTACAACTCAGCGAAGAACTGCCTGTCCTGCATGCTTCTTGAACATGTTAGCCCAACCCTACAATAATGAGAGCTGGAAAGTTACAGGAAGAGAGACCATTCCCAGATGCATGCATCCAATAGAGAAAATTAACACCACCCCAAATCCGACCACCCAGACAGAAAGCATCTCTCCTGTACAAGAGAGGGGTGGAGGAGATACTTCTAACTAAACCATTCAGTCCTCCATCTTGTTTTAAAGAATGAATCATTAAATAGAAAAAAGAAGGGGGGAAAAAAGCATGCTTGGCTTCGCTCTGGGTATTTTGCAAAGATGACATGAGGTTTTGCTTAACACCCACATCTCCACTGATACTTATTTCCAGAGTCTGGCTTCAGAGCCTGGAGCTCTTTGTGGTGGAAAAGCCACCAAAATCCAAGCAGGGATGGTTCTCTCAGGATGTCTTTCGAGAGTGGACGTAAGAGGGTGTTATTGTGAATGCAAGTAGTGTCTTAAGGAAACACACTTTCTCAGGTGAACCTGGCTGTAAACATTTGTTTCTGTATTTCATCAATGGCCTCTGGAGTCAGGATTTCAGGGATTTAGAGAAGTGAAGGTCTGGAAAATCCTTGGGTGAGCTCTGCGCAGGTTTGCTCTGAGTTAGGAGCATAAGGCGTTCCGGCTGACAGGCCTGTTTGTTGGGATATTGATCAGAAGCTGCGTGCGAAGCCTTATTTGATGTCCTGACTATTTCAATGGGTAAATGTATCTCAAATAGATAAGCTAGACGATGGGTTTTTAAATATGCAGCACAGCAGAGCAGGAAGTCCATATGGCATGGCATAAAGACACATACACTTCTGAAAACTTAAAAGGCTGTCATCTGCGAAGCCTGCTTGTAATAGCCACTCTCAGAGATAATTGCCACCCATGTGGCCTCGATGAAAAGTGCATCAGGCTGCCCAGGAAATTGGCTTAACCTGCAACAAGAAAGATTTAGATTAGCTGAGGCAGAACTTCCTGCCTGACAGCTCGGTTAGGAGGGTGGGAGGCTGGCGGTGCACTCAGAGCTGGGCCCGCTAACCTTTGGGCTTCCATTCCTTCTTCTCTTCGGGCTCTAAACTTTTCCCTTGAGCTTAGAGTATATACAATGATGCTGTCTCCAATACCATTTACCGTGTGGAAAGAATGAATTTCTGAAAGCTTTGTTTCTTTCCTCTTTTTTGTTTCTTTTCCCATGTGAGCCTTTCAGCAGCAGGGAAGGATTTTGATGGAATCAACCCACAAACAGTGACTGAGACCTGCTCTGTGATGCTGAGTGCTGTTCTGGGTGCTGGGTGCCCCACGGGGCCGTGGGGAGCACAGTAGTCTCAGACCACAGGCAGTGGGGCAAACACATTCAGAAAAGTTTGCAGCAGGTTCCACCCAGAAAAAGATTTCACCTAGACATGATGAGTAGGACACAGACACAGACAAATGAGTGCAGGCAGGGATTGAGGAGTGGGCAAGGTGAAGGAGGTTGTGGTGGACAAAGGGCTAGATCTAATTCAGGGGTTCCCACCCCCTCTTTGCAGGGGCAGGGCCCGGCAACAGACAAAGTGTAGGGAAGCAGGCCATGTGGCAAGGCTCACATCTGACCATGATGGGGTGTATAACCAGAGTTCAGGGACGTTCAATCCCCTGGTGACTCAGTAAAACCAGAAAAAACAACAGTTTGGTCTGGGAGGTAGAAGCTATGGGCTCTTCGGTGTGTTCTGGAATCTCTTGATTCTATGTAAATCAAGAATGTCCTGGCTGCCATGGGTAGTTCTATACACAGTGTGCCATTATACCTGTCGTGGGGCCCCTTAACATATGAGCAGACAGACCAAGCACTCATGACCCCGGTGGGTGGCTCTGAGGCCAAGTCTAGGGTGCTCCTGACCCTAGAGCACTTTCATCGGACCCTGGAGGTGTGGCCATCTGTTCCCACAGAGCGCGGGGGCAGGAAGGCCTATCTGAGCTAGGAGGGAGCACCTGCGCCCTGTGCTCCGGGGTCTGAAATCATCATTGCATCCCGTTCTTCCCCACGAGCTGCACAGCTTTCTCATGCTGACTGTTCTTTGGGCCTGCACAGCTCTTCCAGGATGAGGAGACCAGGACCCCACAGGTCTACTGTGATGTGTCTACAGTGTCACATCTTCCTGGGTCTGTGTCCAGGTGCCATTTGGGGAGCCCCAGAAACACCCTTGAGCTACTTAATATTCACTCCTGCTTCAGAAATCACAGTACTAGAGAGATTTATAAGCGCTCCTTTCTGTGGGTTCTGGGTTATTTTGTCTATTTGGGGCAATAATTTTCATTATACTTTGTGGTCCTTTTTAATAAAAATGACATTCCCCTTATCTTTAAAGGTTGAATTCTCAGTCTAATGTATGACCCACACTCTCCTTGGAGAGTTATAAAAATTAGATTATATAACCTCACATTTCCCACTAATGAACATGGTGATGCTTCGGCCCAATGAGAGGGAGACAAGCGATGGGGATTTATGCTTTAATAACCCTGCTTAGATTGGTGTGTGTGGCTGCGGGCAACGGGCCTCCGACGGGTACAGCAGGCACTGTGGCTTTCCTGGCCAGCAGGGCAGTATTTTTTGTGACAGTAAATCTCTCTCTGGTGAGGGTTTCTAACAGAGTACCAGGGGATGGCTGCGGTACTGCCTTAGTGTATGAAACTGCTCTGAAATAAGACTATTCTCATCATCTAGAAAAAATACTAGCTGGTACCCATCTGCCCTGTGAGTCTTAACGTGTGGATGCTGCTCTAGGCATGTCTACTAACACCCGGGATGATGCTGCCTGCCAAGTCTTTTTCTGCCGTCTTTATTTCTTGTAAATTCCCTACTAGGTAGGCACTCTGAGGTTCTTTGTTTTACTTTTGTGATTTTTCACGCAAATGGGGGCTTATGTCTTCAGTTCAATATCCCCTGTGCCTAGCATAGCTCACAGCAGGTGGTCAGTAGTTGTGAGTGTTAATTTTATGCATCAAACTATCAAGGCCACAGTGGTCAGATGTTATCCTAGATGTTCCTCTGGGGTATTTTCTATATGTAATTAATATTTAAATTGGTGGGTTTTGAATAAAATGGGTACCCTTGGTAACGTGAGTGAGGTGGGGGGGGCAACATCCAATAAGTTTAAAAAGACTGACTTCCTAGGTAAGAAGGAAATCTAACACCCGACGACCTTTAGGCTTCCTCTGCAGTTCCTTCGGGCTTCATGAGTGGGAGCCATGTCTGATACACTCCCAGCTTGAGGCCTCAGCCTGCAGCCAGTGCTCAGGGAGAGTTTGAACGGTGAAGAGAGGCAATTCCTCATCTCACTGATGTGCTGATGCCTCTCCATAGTTTTATCTTGACATCTATTGGATGGATAAGGAATACAAAAGCTGAGAATGAACTTGCCCAGAGTCCCCCAGCTGATGTTGGTGGGACCAACATTCCAATCCCGTGTGTCTGACCTCAGGTTCACTCGGTTGGTCTGCGTTTTGTGGTGGCTGGCAGTGGGTAGAGCTGTGAAGAAGGCAAGCCCTATGAGGCTGGCTATCAGGAAGAGGACTCAGGAGCACTAGGAGGTTGAGCCTAGCATCTTTGCAGGCTGCCTCGCTCCGTCTTCCATTCTGCATCCTCCACTCTCTCATCCCAAGCATCCACTGGCTGAGGACCCTGAGGAGCCTGACTGATCCTCCTGCCACTTCTAAGAGCTATCGCGGTGCACCGCCAGTTCCGTAACTCCCCACAGATTGCACTCACTGCCTGCACTTAGTTGTAAACACGCTGCAAGTGCAATTCCATTCCAGCAGGCTCCTCTTTGTAGTTCTTTTCACTGGAAAGACCCGCCCCTGAGAAGAGAGGCTAGTGGCAACAGATGGTACTTCACAGAAGCACCTGCGAAGTGCAAGCCTCTCCCTTTGATCCTGCTGATTGTAAGTAACACATTTCCTTTCCACTAATTGCAGGGGAAATGTCCGTAATGTTTGATGGTTGGTGTCCGCTGATCTCTGCAGCCTCCGCTTAGCATATTAGGCAAGTCTTCTGCCTGGAGTATGAGCTGATAGATATCAGTACTGAGAGACATGAGCCTGCGTCAGGTGCTCTGGCACACCTGGAAAGCAGAGCTGTTACAATCTTTGTCCATCAACCCACTCTAGAGAGCCCACCAATAACCTACCCTCCTTCCCTGCCTAGTATTCAGTTTCCAGGTTTCAGATCAGCACCAGAGCTTGGTGTTCTTCACCTTGAAGAGATTTCAGGTCCTTGAAGCTTGTTCCAATGGAAGAAAAGTGACACAAAGCCCCCAAACTCCCTCTGCAGCACCCCCACCCCAGGCAACTCAGCAGTCCTGACAGCAGGGCCTGGGTGTGGTTTCCCTGGGACCTTCAGCCTGGGCTGCTTCAGCTGGCCCTCACTCACCCCCGGCTGCTAATCCACCTACTTCCCACGTTTGCTCCCCACCAGCCAGACCCAATAGCTGTGACTGTATTGCAGGCTGCACTGCTCTGTGCGAGGGGCTGGCAACCATCCCCAGATCTGTGGGTCAAGACTCTGTCAAGGTGGGCAATGTTGCTGCGCAGGTCTGGAGGCCCGTTGCTATCCTGGCCAGGCTCAGTCCTGCAGGCAGCTGGTAGGCTGGCTAGTCTTCATTACTCTGGGTGGCCTCAGCCGGGACAACTGAATGCCAGTTTACACTGTCTCCCTCGTCAGACCAGCTGAGCTCCTTCGCATGGTGGTGGGTGGGTTTGGAGAACTGAAGTGGTGCTCGAGGGCTCTCTGGGGCTCAGAACTGGGTCACTCCTCTAGAACCTTACTAATTAAAGTGCGTCGCAAAGCTGTCCTGAATCACAGATTCACAGGTGGGGATGGAGACATCATTTCTGGACAGAGGACCTGAAAAGTCACTTTGCAAAAGACACATGTGAAGGAAGGCATGGAAGATGGGACCATTCTTTGGCAGTCAGTCTAGCCCACCAAACCCCCTTCCTCTACTGAGATTTCCTTTGGCCTTCAAAGTTCAGAACCGATCATTCCAGAACTGATAACCACCTGGGGGACAGAATTCCGTGCTTCCCTCCAGCTCAGCCCACCTCAAGATGCTGCGCCTTGTGCCAGGGCTGCCTTGACCACTCACTAGAGAGACATGACAAAAAGCAAGGCAGTGGAATGGGTATCAACTTAATCTGCTTCACATTAGGAATATCTGGAGAGGGATCCAGAAACACAATCTTGAAAATAAACCACCAAGCTTAGTGTAAAAGTTAAAAGCGAGGCCCTGGAGTAGGTGGGACTTAGCTGTAGGTGTGCTGTGTCACTGCTCTGTGCCTCAGTTTCCTCACAGGTGGATAGGATACACACACACACACACACACACACACACACACACACACACGCTGTCTGAGGATTGTTGGGAGGACGCAGGAGTGACCACTTTTAGGTTACTGAGGAGGTGGGTGCCTGGCACATGTTCACAGGAGAGCCACGTTGGGAGAGGTGCTAGTAAGGTAGATCTGTGAGGAAGGAAGAAGTTTCCTCATGAAACTACAAGTCTAATCCTGAAGTGCATTAGTTTGATGTTCCTTTCAGTGCCCCACAATGGGGGATGCTCTGATGAAGACACAGGACCTCTGTATCGGGAATGCCAGATCACTGCTTGGGGCCTGCCCCTCCTGCCATCCCTTAGGACAGAGTGCTGAGACTACAGGAGGAGCCCTGTGGCTCTCCAGCTGGCCATCTGCTTGCTGGTCATCCTGGGAGACCATGTGGATCTGCTTCGGCCCAGCTCCTTTGTGCCCCAGGCCAAATGCATGAATCCCAAATGGGCACTGAGTAGTAGGACCACTGTTGCAGGACAGCCGGTCCCCCACCACTCCCTATCCTTCCATAAGTGCCCGAGAGTGCTGTAGATGTCATTTCAGGGGCGGTAGGCTGGGGCTTTATTTGCCCCACCCTGAGCCTGGCTACTCTGCCCCCGGCCACACTCAGCGCCTTTCTGTTTCTTCAGGGCACCACAGCCATTCAGTCACTCTGGGCCTCGAGACATCTGCCCTCCCTGCCTGCGATGCTCTCCCCCAAGACTTTGTTACTCAGGTCTCAGCTTAGATGTCACCTCCTCGGGGAAACCTGCAGTAGCTCCATGGCTTCTCTACCACTGCACTCTATTTTAATATTCCACACAGCACTAATCACAATCTTGGTTCTCTTTTTTGCTTATTGATATACATGTTAGATTACAAACCTGTCTACCTCTCACTGGAATGCTAGTTCCAAGACCAAGCAGACAGGGTCTTTGTCTTGTTCATTACTACATGTGCAGGGCCCAGAACTTGATGAGCACAGTAGGTGCTCAATAAATATCTTTTTATTAAATGGGAGGGTGGATGGATGGATGGATGGATGGATGGATGGATGGATTAGACTGAGCATATATTTTAGAAGGGCAATTCATAGGCTCTTGTTTTTGAATCCAAGCACAGGATGGGGAATGCGGTATAGAACAATTACAATGCTGCCATCAGTTTTATTCTCAAGTGACTCATCTGTCCTAGGAATTTATTTGGCTTCTGAGGGTACTTAGCCCTTTCCACAAGAATAATGCATAAAAAATAAATGCGGTTTCACTTGCTAGAATCCCTCCACATGGATAGCAAGGCCTTTTCCTGGTCCGCCCTTGTATTCTTCCAGGACAGCAGGAAGAGGGTTGGAGGTCCAGCCCATCTTGCCGTGGACTGTCTAAAACTCAAGTAGGAGGTGAGTATTGCACTGCTGAGATTGCTGGCACCTGTGACAGAAATTTCTATGGACCACAAGAAGACAACTGTTGAGGAGAAAGCCACTCTTCCTTTCCTCTCGCCCTTCTTTAAGTCCAAAGCATAGATGGGAAATGTGTTTCCTCTCTCTTTCATCCTTGCTGTCACGGGGCCAACACCCATCGGAAAGTTAAAAGACCAAGAGCGGATGAGCCAGGCATCTGCCATCATCACTGCTGTTCCCAGTAAGAATCATACACAGCTACGTGTCCCCAAGGCTTGAAAGATTTCTTCTGTCATCACAAATTAATAGCTTGTCGATGACCTAAAACTCATCCTTTCTGCAGTGTTTCCCAGAAAGTCACATGTGCTCCTCTTGCACCTGGCTTCACAGGGAGGTCAAGTAGCCTAAATGACAGCAATACTGAAATCCACACACACGTGTGTGTGTGTGTGTGTGTGCATGGAGGGTCTGTTACAGTGAGTAAAGTGCAAATCAGAAGTGGCCATCAGGATATCATGAAAATCTAAAGCTTAGCAACTATTTCTCATTCTCTCAAAGAACTCAGGTGAAATTAACATCCCCCCCAAGGGTTGAGTTTGGGGTTCAGATGGCTCAGGAGAGAACTTTCTGGGGCAAATTTAACTGATACGAACCTATGTAGATTGTACTGATCCATAACCTGAAGGATATCTGGGAAGCTTATTCAAATCTTTCCAGAGTCCGTTTGGCATTCATCAGAGTCGAATCCTGATGCCTCTTACTGTATAATTAGGCAAGCAGTGGAAGTGCCCCAATTGCCTACATCAGATCTCTCACCCTGTGAGCTCTCAGTCTCCAGTACTTTCTAGGGGTCTGTGATCAACCTCACAGGTGCGCTCTCACCTGACAGCCTCATTTTCTAAGGCAAGGGCCATTTTTCTTTCTTTATTTTTTACAGTGAAATATGTCACACCTTGTGAAGAGGATATAAACATGCCTGTACACTTAAAGTATAATTCTTGGGGCCACCTGAGTCCTGTGGTGCAGACTGAGGACCTTACCTGTGCTTCACTGTGTTTCTGAAACTCATCTCTTCTGCCAGTCCCAGCGTTAACCACTACCTCAGTGTTCACGTTAACCAATTTTTATCTTTCTTCTCTGTTTATTTGAACCTTTATATCAAGGAGATCAATGGAATCATGGTGTATACATCATTTGGGGACTTGCTTCTCTCAGTTGCGATGATTTTTAAGATTCACATACATGTGGATGCATGTCTGTGTAGCCATCCATTTTTGAATGCACTAAAATAATTTACTCATTCTCTTGCTGAGTGGTAGTTGGGTTATTCTCAGTTCTTATGATTCTGTTTTGTTTTATTTTGCTATTGCAAGCAGTCCTGCTGTGCATTCCTTTGGCTATGTTTTGATACATTTGTGTGAGAATTTCTCTCAAACAGCATTGCTCAATAGAAGCCTAAGTTAAGTCACAATGAAAGCCATGCAAGCAACTTTTAATTTGCTAATAGCCACATTAATAAGCATAAAGATGAAATGAAATTAAATTTTAATCTAATACATTCAAAATTTATGATTGAAACACGTAGCCAAAATAAACATTATTAATGAGATATTTTCCTATCTTGTGCCTTTGAAATCTAGTAAGTAATCCACACTGAGTAGTCATACGTCGGTGGCTCCGCTATGACTGGTCGCTTGCGTCTCCTGAATTGGGCTGCAGTTCCTCAGAGCATGTGTGGAAAAGCCAAATAGCTGGGTTATAGGGTGTGTACATGTTGATTTTACTAGGCAATGCCAAGCTATTTTCCAAAAACAGTTACAATCCCTCCATTGGTGCATTCCTAGTGAAATAGATCATTCTTGGAGCCTGGTGTTGTCAGAGTTTCACACATTTAGCTGTCTGGTCAGTTGCAGTTGGTATATCATCAGGATTTTACTTTATTACATACATATATATTAGTATATACATTCAGTGCACAATTAGTATATATATGTAACACATCTTAATCCTCTGTCTCCTTCCCCAACCCCCACCTCCCTCCATTTCTTAATCTCTTTCACTTTTGCAAAAGTTCCATCTCATTTCCTATTATGTCTTTTACTCTTCTCTCTTATTCACTTATACTTTCAGTTTTTCATATAAGATAAAGCATATGATATTTAAGCCTATATATTTGATGTATTTCACTTGATGTTATGGACTCAAGGTATATCTATTTTTCACCAATGAGTCATTTTTCCTTCTTTATGACACAGCAGTACTCCCTTGTGCATAAATGTTACATTTCCTTAGTGACTCATCTGTTGATGCACAAACAGACCATTCCTAAAATTCAGCTACTGATTTGGGCTGCTACAAACATAGGAACACATGTATCACTGTAATACAATGTTTTAATGCACATTTCCTTACTTACTGATGAAGTCAATCATTTCATATATTCATAGTCTCCAGCCATGGTAGTTTTTTCTTGTATTTTTCTGCTGGGATTCTTTATCATTTTATTCCTTGTTTGTGGAAGGTCTTTTTATATTCTTTTCTTTGGTACCATTATTCCATCAGTTACATCTGCTGTAAACGTTGTCTCTTCTGTGACTTATTATTTTACTTTATTTTTTAAATTTCCTTTTACTTTTAGCAGCTTCACAGGGATATACTTCACATACTGTAAAATTCACCCACTCAGAGTGTATAACTCAATGATTTTAAGTGTTCACAAAATCTTGTGGTTGTTATTCCAATCACTTGTGCAACATTCTATCACACCCCAAGGAATGTGGTGCCCATCAGCAATCACCCCTCATTCCTTCAGAAACCCTTCTTAACCACCACTTGCAAAACACATATCTGAAAAATCAGTTGTCATTCACTCAAGATGGCCATTCCTGTGGCTTCTGCGGGTGCCCTTCTCTTACTCCAGTGCAGCTTTCTCCTACCCGTCTTCTTAGAGTTGTGTTCATACAGTAATTCATATTTCTACTTATTGTTGCACTAAAACTATAGCTACATATATGAAGCTTTATAAGATGATTGCATTTGAAATTAGTCAGGAGAAGAATGGAGAAAATAAACACAATTATCCTGTGTTTTGGAGTTGAAATAATTCCCCAACATCCAGAACAAATTTATTGTCAGACCCTCTTGGATACCAAAATCCACGGGAGTTTAAATACTTCATAGAAATGATGTGGTATCTGCATAGAACCTACAAATATTCTCCTATTTTAAATCATCTCTTGATTATTTATAATAGCTAAAATAATTTACAAATTTTACTATATTTTTTAGGGAACAATGGACACAATTATATTTGCCTGTTCACTGTAGATGTAATGGTTACTACATTTTATTTTTTGGCCAAGCAATGGCCGTGACTCATCCACATGGCTGCACTGACAAAGGTTCTACAATCTGAGGTACAGGATCTCAGGATAAATCCTGAGGTCATTTCACTGACCTTCTCAAACCAAAAAGCTACAACTCTTGTTGCATAGGTTCTGCTTTACCTTGGTCTTAACCATCCAGTAGAAAAGTATGAAGATGAAATATAGGAAGTAAAGTCATGTTGTTATGTTGAGCTGTGGGGGACTCACGTCAATAATTTCTGACATTGCCAATTAAACAGAAGACCCAATGCTATTATGGGCTTCTGTACTCTTTTGAATATTTTGCTGAGTTTACACACCTATAATTTTCAACAACGGAACTTAAAAAAAATTGGGGTATAACTATGAATGTCCATTTTGTATCTGTGTATTCAAAGTGGTTGGGATAGATATATAGTTGCATTCTCTTAATGAATAGAATGATTTTTTCTAATGGTGTTTGTAAGTAGGATCACAAGTCTGCATCTTGTACAGCAATTAACCACTAAGAAGAATATCTGCAGTGTATTATTTGTTGAAACTGTACTTTCGATTTGATTTGAAACTGTCTCATTGCTATATGTTTATCAATAAAACTTTGAAAAAAATACATTTTATTTTTTTTCTCTTTCTGTATGTTTGTGATACATAATAATTACGTTACTTTGGGGGAATAAATATGTATAAGATATTAAAATAAACCGTATTTTGATCATTTTTCAGTCCCTTTATTTACCCTCTCTAAGCTTCCCCTTTTTCTTTCCCCCCTTTTCTATATACATAATATCTGCCTCCTTAATTCCTACTATAGCTCAATTATTTTACTTTTTATTTATGTATTGGATTTTCTTTTCTTTTTTTCCTTTTTTTTTTTTTTTTTTTTTTTTTTTTGTATTGTAGGGAAGGATCTACGTGGTATTCAGGGTCTCACTACTAGATCAGACTCATAGTGATCTGCCTTTTTAGAGCCTCCCAAGAGCTGGGATTTTAGGTGCACGCCACCACACCCAATCTTAATTGCTGTCTCAGCATGCCCCGGGGGCGGGGCTAGCACAGCAGGCCTGGAGATTAAACCCCCAGCCCCTGTGACTGCTTGCAGGCGCTTTAATCCACTGAGCTATTTGGCCGGCCCTTGGATTTTCTATATAAGGAGAACTGTGTGATACTTAACTTTCTGTGTTTAACTTATTTCACCTAACATTATGATCTCAGGGCCCATCTGTTTTTCTAAAATCAGCTTAATTTTATTTTTCTTTATGGGTGAATAATATTTCATTGTGTGTGTACCTATGTTTTCTTTGTCTATTCATTAGCTGGGGCCAGAAAGATAGATCAATGTTCTAAATCTCCTGCTTAGGCAAGTTTAGGCAAGCGTACAGGGACTAAGGTTCGATCCCCAGCACCACATGCCACGCCAGCCTGGCCTCCAGGGTGGGTTGAGTCAGCCAAAAATAAAATAAAATAAAAAATATTATTCATTAGTTGATAGAAACTTAAGCTGTTACTAGAGCTTAACGATTGGGAATTTCACTACTATAAATATAGTTCTGCATGATGTCTTTTTGCTAGAACATACCCAGGAGAGATACAACTGGGTCAGAAGGAATTTTTATTTTAGTTTTTTGAGAATTCTCCAGAGTGTTTTCTATAGTGTTTATATCCATTTTTTGGTTGTGTGATTTCTTTAGGAGGATTAAATTTTTTTAGTTTTTTGTATATTCTCTGTCAGAAGAGTAGCTGGGAAAATGAACGTGTTCTGTGGATTTTCTTCACTTCATTGATTGCTTCTTCTGCTGAAAGGAGGCTTCTAAAATTGAATCCCATCTGTTGATTCTCCATGTTGCCCCTTGAACTGCTAGAGATCTGCTTGAGGAGTCTTCACCTGCATCTGTGGCGTCAAGTGTTGCCCGTGTGTCGTATTCCAGCATTTTCAAATGTTCTGTTTTCTTATCTAGGTCACCAGTCCATTTTGATTTTATTCCAGTACAGGGCAAGTAATATGGATTACTTTCATTCTTCTGCATGTGGAGAACCAGTTTACCCAACACCATTTTTAAGAGATTGTCCAGCCTATGTTTTGGCCCTTTTGTCAAAAATCAGATGTCTGAGGGCCAGTGAGATGGCTCCACAGACTAAACACCTACTTAGGCAAGCACAGGGACCAGAGTTCAATCCTTGGCACCATGTGTCATGCTGCCCCACCCCTGGGCATGCTGAGCCGGCAACTGAGTAGTCTGGGTGTGGTGGCACGCACATGTAATACCAGTGCTGGGGAGGCTGAAAACAAGGATTACGAAGAGTCTGAGCTGTGTAGTGAGACCCTGTACCAAATACATTTTAAAAAGTCAGATGCCTGAAGGACATGGAGTTGTTCATGTGTCTTCCATTCCACTGTTCTATGTGTCTGTTTTTGTGCCTGTCCCATGCTGGCTTTGTCACTGTCACTTTTTAGTACATCTTGAAATCCAAAAATGCGATGCTTATTGCTTTACTCTGCTCAGCATTTCTTTGGCTATTCTGGATCAATTTTGGTTCTATATACATTTTAGGATTTTTTTCTGGTTATAGGAATAATGTTGATATTTCAATATGTATTGTATTAAATCTATCACAGGATAATATGGCCATTTTTACAATATCTTTCCATTTTCTAACATCCTTTTAAATGTCTTTCTTCTGTAGTTCTCATTATAGAGATCTTTCACCAACTTGGTTAGGTTGATTCCTGGGTATTTAAAATTTGAAGCTATCATGAATGGAACTGTTTTTCTGATTTCTTTCCTGGTGAATTTATTATTGGTGTAGAGGAGTGCATCTTTTTATATGATGATTTTGTGTTCTACCATTTTGCACAAGTGTTTAATAGCCTCTAAGTTCTGCTGGTGGAGCTCTTTGGAGTTTTTCTATTTATAGGATCATACCATCTGGAAATAGAGATCATTTTACGCCTTTGTTCCCTGTTTGTATCCCTTTTATTTCTTGCTCTTCTTGACTGTTCTGGCTAATATTTTGCATACTATATTGAACAAGAGGGATAAGAGTGGACAGCCTTCTCTCGTTCCCAATGTTAGAAGGAATAACTTTATGTTTCCACATTCTGTACTTTTTTTTTCAACAATTTGAAGGAAGGTCCTTCTATGTCTATTTTCAGCAGTTTTTATATCAAAGAGATGTTGGGTTTTCTCAGAGGCTTTTTCTGTACTATGGAGAGGATCATTTGATTTTAATACTTGGTTCTATTTATGTGATATATTACAGTTATTGATTTACAGGTCTTGTGCCATCTTTCACATTTACATCCTTAGGATGAAACTGGCTTGGGGCTTATGGATGATACTTTTGATAATTTCATGAATTTTGTTTACACATCACATTGAGTTTTTGCATGTATGTTAATCAAAGATCATTTTCTTGTACTTTTTTTTTCTCTTTTTTTGAGTCTTTGTCTAGTTTTGGTATCAGGGTAATGCTCACTTCATGGGATATGTCCAGAAATGTTTCTTCCTCTTCAATTACATGGAAAAAATTTGAGGAGTATTGTCATTAGCCCTATAAACTTCTAGTAGAGTTCAACGGTGCATTCACTGAGCCCTAGGCTTTTCTTAGTTGGTAGAGTTTTCATTACTGCATAAATTTCATCACCTGTTATCAGTCTGTTCAAGGTTTTTACATCATCTCAGTTCAGTTTTATGAAGTTGTATCTATGGAGAATTTATTCACATTTTCCAGATTCTTTAATTTATTGGAAATATTTTTTCAAAAACTGTTTCTTATATTACTCTGGATTTCAGTGGCATCTGTTATAATTTCATCTTTTTATTTCTAATTATGTTAATGTTGATCTCTTTTGGTAAATTGGCTAAGGACTTATCAATTTTTTTAAAGAATACAAAATAGTGATAGAAAAAACCAGCACTAGAAACTATGCAAGATTTCACTAGACAAAGTAACAGGAATTCAACAATTGGCGAGATAACTCCGCCATTACTGTATTACATGATGCTACCTTCAAATTACTTGTTCAAATTACCAGATATAAACATGTAAGATTCATTTTTTAAATGAAATGATAACAAAGAAGTTATAAGAAACTCAAAAGAGGAAAAGATTAGAGTTAAAAAGAGAAAAGAAAAAAATAAGCATTAACTGGTACTTTCAAAAGACCAGAACAAATCAACAATACAATTATCCAAACTATTCTGCATATATACCTAAATATATCTTTTTCCCTTCTTTCATTTGTCCTTTTTCCTCATCCCACCTTTCCCTTCCCATTGTACAATTTCTTTCCCTTTCACAGTATGTATTGTACCTTTTAGATTTTAATTACTCTTTCAGGTTCTCATAATAGCAAGTCAATATGATGTTTGCACATGGGGGTCTGATTTATTTCAAAAAAAGATATAGTATTTTTACACAATAGAGTATTATTCAGCTATAAAAGAAGATAAATTCAAGGCTCTTGTAGTAATGGGTGCAGCTGGGGGTTATCATTCTTACGTATTCTGTCAATGAGCCAACTCTTTGATTGATCCCTTGTATTATTTTAGTCTCAATTTCACAGATTTCTCCTCTTACTTTATAATTTCCTTTCTTCTGCTAGTTTTGAGCTTGGGTTGCTTTTGTTTCTCTCAACTCTTGAGGTGTAACACTAGGTTATTTAATTCAGATCACTTAGTCTTTCTAACACAGGCACTCACAGCCATTTTTCTTGACCCACAGGGACATATTTCCATTGTCACTTGGCTCTAGGAATTTTTAAATTTCTTCTAGATTTATGTACTTTTTCTATGATTCAGTATTCATTCAAAAGTATATCAATCTCATACATTTGTGTAATTTTTGTGGTATCTTTTGTTGTTGATTTCTAGTTTCTTTCCATTGTGATGTGAAGCATGCAAGAGTTTATTTCAATTATTTTGTATGTATTGAGGCATGATTTTGGGCCTAAAATATAGTATATTTTGAAGGAAATTCCATGGGAGCTGAGAAGAATATGTATTCTGAAGTTGTTGAATGAAACACTGAAGATATCTGTTAAAACCTATTTGTTCTATTGTGTAACTTTGCTATTTATTTGTTGATATTTTTCTACTTACAAGCATAGAGTACTCAAGTTCCTCCCAAAAAATTGTGTATTGGTGTCTATCTGTTCTTTTATGTCAAATAGTTTTGTTTTATGAAATTTTGTTCATCAGCATTTGCTGCACATTTACAATTGTTATCTCTCCCTGAGTGAATTGTTCCTATCTCCAATGTATCATGACCTCCCTCTCATCCAAGCAGTTTTCACTTGACTCAGTTCTGTCAGAAGTTAGAATTACTACTTGCTCTTGCTTTTGGGATTCTGCCGCATGTAGCATCATTTTCCATTCTGCTAATTTCAATCTGTGTGTCTTTGTAGATGAAGTGTGTCCCTTTGCTGGCAATAGATAGCCCCACCTCTGGTCACATGAGGCTTTGGGGGATTCTAGACATAAGCCATAACACAGGGACAGTGGTTTCTGGAGTGAGTGCTAAGGGTTGGCTTAGTCTCTGGACATGGGTTCTACATTCTTGGTCGGAGATGATTCCTGTTTGTTATTAGTATCCCAGATGATGGGCTGTGTCTTGTGGGGAATGCACACAACACCTTTGGGTTGGTGTTTGGAGTGATTGCTGACTTCATTTGACAAACCCCACCTTTTTATGCCTGAAAGCTTTATGCATTTCACTGGTTGGCTATGTCTCCAGACAAAGACTGGATTTGAGCTTGTGTAGAGAAGGTCTGCTTGCTATTATGGCCACAGATTCTGGGCCGTGTCCAGGAAGAGCAATCATGAGGCTCCGCCATGCTGCCCACAGTAGTGTCTCTGGACCTCAATGGGAGCAGCGCCCCAGCTGATGAGTGGTTTTGTGCCTTACTTCAGTGCTTCACTTTTCTGTCTCTCACTCGCTTGCTCTCCTACTCAGGATGTATTCCAGTGGTTGGTAGCTCTATACCTCAAGCCGTCATGTTCTGTCTGACTTCCATGCCTCTGAGCTCCCTGTGGATGCCGCCTCCTTTACATGGTCATGCTCCTCCTCTCTTCATGCTGAGATTTCCAGTGTTGGGCAATGTTCCCACATCAGAGGCTGTCCTGGCACCTGTGGCACTGATGAGGGAAGGAGTAGCTTTTTAAATATTTTTGTTCCATCATTGGTTGAATCTATATATTCAGAACATTCTGTGAGGGCCAAAACTGTATCTGGAAAATCATAACTCATTTAAGATGGTTGTTCCTGTGGATTTGGCTAATCTGTGTCACTTTCTTATTTCAGCATGGCTTTTAATCTACTTATCTTCTTTTCAGCAGTTATTTTACATTTCTACAGACAATAGACACACAACACAGTTGTGCACATTGTTTTATGCACGCATTTTAGTTCAGCCAAGAGAAAACATATGCAATTATTGTCTTACAATTACATACAAAATTACTCACACTTTTAATTTTTTTTCACATGTATTTGAATTACCACTTAAGATCATGTTATCCTAAAAACTAACCTTCGTATTTTTGGTAAAAACTTTTTTTTTTTTGAAGGAAGGAAAGGTTTATTTAGCTCACAGTTTGTGGAGGTTTTAGTTTATATTTTCCTGGCTCCAGGGCAGAGCAGCAGTTTGCCGTGGCAGAAAACAATGAAGAGCAAAGGAGGAGCAGCAGCTGCGGCATCCGTCAAGCCTCTCTCGTCCTTCTACACTCACTGCCAAGACTGGCGCTCCACGGAGAAGACTGGAGCTCCTCGGAAGTGGCGAGGCTGCGAAGATCATTCTCTTCCTAAGACTGGGAAGTCTCCACGGAAGCAGGGCGGGGTCCTAGGAAGGGCAGGGCGGCAGGACGTCGGGCAGGGTGGCAGGAAGCCTTCTTCAGTTCCTGGGCCCTACCCACCTGCAGGGCTAGGCCCCCACTCTGAGAACTGCCGGAGCGGATTCAGCCAAGTTGATACAATGTATCAACACAGTAATTTATCAAATAAATTCATAAATTAATCTAACAATAAACATTGATTATATTAATCCAATTAGACATAAAATGTGATATTCAAAAAATGCTGTGCCAGTTAATTTTTAAGTTAGCATATGCTAGCCACAAATTATCTCAATTTTATTTACCTGGAAGCACCATTTTTGCAAGTAATTTTTCTAGATAGAAAATTCCTGATTGACAGTTTTTAATTTTTCACACTTTTGAATACATTGTATCACAGATTTCTGATGGCTGCTATATATATCAGCTGTTCATCATCTGGAAGTTGCTTTCTGTACAATGAGTCATATTTTTCTTTCTACTTTCGGGATTCTTCTTCGGGTTGTACTGTAGCATTTTATCTGCTATGTCAGTGGCCTCTTTGAATTCATCATATTTGGAATAATTAAGCTTCTTGGATATGAACATTAATGTGTTTCATCACACTTGGAAATTTTTCTACCTAGAGTTCCTTGAATACTTTCCTGCTTTCTTTAGAGTTCCTTCTGATGCCTGGGACATGTGTGTTGATAGTGCACATTTCTCTGAGGATCTGTTGATTTTTCTTCATTTTTACTTCTCTTTCTTCCTCAGATTGCATAATCTTGAGCATCAGACCAACTACCATGGTATCTCAGAACTTGTGTCAAGTAACCCTGCTTTTACCTGACACTGGTCCCACAGCACAAACAGCAACGATGCGAGCAACCTGAGTGTGTTAAAGTGCATGTTCATGGGACAAAGGGTTCCTGCTAGTGCTACAGGCATGGTACAGGACGTGCAAATGACATAAGGGGTACATTGTAGATTCCAACCTGCTAGATGTCTGATAGTCTCCACTTGTATTTGAGATTTATTTTGAACTCAAACTTCTCCACATCCCCTTGCAAGCCAGTGTAGGGCAAAGAGATGTCTGTTTTATGGCCTGCTTCCACCTCCAGACAAAATCTTAAACTAAAGCTAGGAGTGGGGAAAGTGGTACAGTTTTCAGTGAATGGCAGCCCCTGTTAGGAGCTGAGTCACACAGAGGGGATGGGGTGAGGTCAGCTTTTGCTTCCTGGCCTGGAATCATCACCTTGGCTGTAAAGATGTTTAGGCTCTGGGATTCATAGTGAGATCTTAGCTGTAGAAGAGCCTGTACTGCATAACCTGGGTCTGGTAGGAGGAAGTAGTATCTTCGCTGTATGAATTTTTGATTTTGGTGTTAGATGTATTAGGGAGCGAACAGACTTTTTATGATGACAGTTACTGAAAGCTGTGGAGGCTTGTTTCATGGCTAGAGTGATCATAGAATTCAATCTAAAAACAAGAAAAATTTTGTCTGGATCACATGGTGAAATGGATGGCTATCAAGACAAGAGGAGTAAACCAGTACTGTCTTGGAAACCAGTGTGTCTTCTATTCTGATAAAAAGTTAAATGCTTCATGTGTATTTGAAGACAGTAAGTATCACGCGTTGGTCTGGCACAGGTTTTTACATACCAGCTTTCTTCGAGTCAGAGTATCATCGCCATCATCAGCGTCTTCCTCTGGCATCTCAGACCTTCCATGTGGAATCCTTTACTCCTGTTGTAACTACACGCTTCACAATGTCATTTAATTTAGACCCTGTAGTTGAGAGCCTCCAGTTTTGTTTCTCTGAACGTGCCTTCCCCTTGTTCTTGCAATACTCATACTTGGTGTACGAGTCCATGCTGACAGCACTTTTTCCTCCCATCACACTGAAAATAACATTCGCTTGTCTTTCAGTTTCCATTCTTACTTCTAAAAGGTACTTCTCAGTTTGTTGAGAGGGTGCTGTCCTTTTCTTGGGTGATCTTTTTTAAATTTTTAACTTTTAATTTAGAACATTTCAAGGAACACAGGGGAGTACAATGAACTCTAAAGTAACCCTAAATATTTTTAAAGCTCTAGCTTTTAAAATATTTACTCATTCCCTTTAGTTTATTAAAGTTTCATGTGTGTACTTCATTATGGACACGGGTGGTATTCATGGAGACTCACTTCTTTCGCCTACTCAGAGGCTACTCTTGCTCACTTTCCTCTAAGCTCCAGCTCCTCCACTCCACGTAGACCATGATTTCTTCACCTCGGCACTTTTGACAATATTTTTGCCTATGAAGGACCACCTATGCACTAGAAAATGTTTAGCATCGCACTCTGAGCTCCCTCTGTTAGAAGCTAGTAACACAACACCCACCACTGCCACCAGTGGTGACATGCCAAAGTAGCTCTGGACAATGCCAAATATCTATCTCCTGGAGTGCAGATTTGGCCCTCTCAGAGAACTACTGATTTACACCTATGTTAAACCCCTTAATCTACTTCTTTTTATTATTTGTATTTTTTATGTTGGCTACCTCAGCCTGCCCTGAGGGTGGGGCTGGCATGACTTGTGAAGCCGGGAATCGAACTGCCAGCCCCTGTGCCTACCTAAGCTTGCCTAAGCAGGAGCTTTAGACCGCTGAGCTATCTCTTTTATTTCATAATGTTTCATTATATATAGTACTGCAAATCATTGTCATCTCTGGATTAAAATTTGAAATAATGTCTTCACAACTTCTCTCTTCAACTTACCTACCAGGTCATTTTTAATAGTTTTTTTCTTTTTTGTCTCAATTTATATTCAAGCTAATCTTTCATATTCTATCAATATATTCATTTTATGTTGCATCTCTAATAAATTCAGAATCTGAAGTCTTATTACTGATTTTTCCTTTTGCCTATTTTTACTTAAGATCTTTTCTCCCTTGCTCAGAAGGAATCACTGACTCTCCATGGTTTTTGCACAGCATGTGGCATCAGTGGGACCAAGGTGGGCTTTGCACTACCCTCTTCTAGGTACCTGGAATAAACACTAACTATGACCACTTACCATGTTGGTTTGCTTATTTTCAGATTCTCGGGTCATAAGAATTCTGGCTGCAAACCTGAGTGAGGGCCCGCTTGTCAGTGCGGATTCTCAGACACTGTCATCTTCTCATTCTCTGTTCTAAAGTTTAAAAGCAGTGCCATTTCCAGTAGTCTCATTGGTGATAAGGAGGTAGTGGAATTGTTTCTAATTTACCCTAAACTAAAGCTTAGCTCATGGGATTGTGGTTTGATTAGTTAAAGTCCCTTTCTGGATTCTCTCCTCCCTAGTGGACCTGACACTCTCTCTGCTGATGCTTGAGGTTGTGAGCATCTAAGCTCAATATGCTTAGTTCTACAAATACTTGTAGGGTGAAAACTGTTGAATTTTCTGCCTCTTTCTTGCATTTGCTCTCTATTTCATTTTTTTTCTTTGATGCTAGTGTTCCTTCCATGCTTGGCAGTTCGTCAATGCAGTGCAGAAGGTGTTTACAATGTTTTTGTGCCAGCATTTTTAGTGTGAAAACTGGTCAAGGTAACTGGTTTGTATTTCTGTCTGGCAATAGATATTGAGTTAGATATTTTTCCCCTAGTTACAAACCAGTTAGTTTATGGGTTCTGTCATTTAAAACTGTACCTGTTTTATCCTGAATATATAGCTAGCCAGAGTAACTTAGGTCAGTGTTTTATTGGAGTTACAGATGAAGAAATAAACCGGAAACACTTTTATATTGCTATTTTCACAGACCTTTCTTTTGCTTTTGACTCTCTGGCTGGAACCAATTACGGGCCAATATGTGTGAACTTACTGTGGCCTCCTGGTTATTGAGGCTTGCAGTGGGAGATCCCCGAATAAATCACTATTTCAGCACAAAAGGTGGCTGGGACGATCAGTTAATTTTCAGCAATGAGGTAATCATTCCTGGTACCCATGTCTTTCTAGTGTGCTGCTTGGTGATCACATGCCACTTTGGAGCAATCTTGGATTGTGCCCACCTGCCACGAAGATGAGAACAATATGCCAGGGAGAAAGTTTGCTGCCACTACAATAATAATGATGCTAATGAGCATCATGATGATGACAATGGTGTTTACTTGGGACCGCTTTCCATGTTTAGGACTTACCTGGATTAATCAGTTCAGATGATCTCATCTAATTAATCTCTTGAACAACTGGCCCTGCTATTTAATTATTGCCAGAATCAAAACTCATTAATAACTTCTTTATAGCTAATAATCCACTCAAACAACTCACCTCATTGAGTCCCCCTGACATTAATTTGGCAGCCAGCTCGTGTAGCAGGGCCATCAGCACTCGCTGCGTGGGCCTTTCAATGGCATGCTTTTATGGATGAAGTAAGTGCATATTCTGTTTCCTATAAAAATGACCTAAGATAAAATTATTACAGGTATGCTATATGACAGGAAACTTTTAGCCGTCCATCTCTAGTTGTCTGCAATGGAGGATGTTTTGGGGCATCTTGACTCTGAAACAGCCTCAATGTCACCTCCAAGTAGAGATTGAGTAGACTACTGTTTTCATGTTCAAAGCCTGGATATGCATTCATTTTGCTTTCTCAGTGATTTTCAAACATTTGTGAAACATTCTGAAATCTATCTAAAAGTGTGACAAAGACACATTTTTTTGACCTGGACACAAGAATAATTTGTCAGCATGAGGCCAGGTATTGTGGTGCACACCTATAATCCCAGCACTTAAGAGGACCACTGCAAGACTGAGGCCAGCATGAAATATACATATGTTTTATATTTTATAGTCATAGGGA